>NC_037685.1:73221676-73314152 GCF_003255815.1 Theropithecus gelada
TTTTTTTTTTTTTTTTTTTGAGACGGAGTCTTGCTCTGTCGCCCGGGCTGGAGTGCAGTGGCCGGATCTCAGCTCACTGCAAGCTCCGCCTCCCAGGTTTACGGCATTCTCCTGCCTCAGCCTCCTGTGTAGCTGGGACTACAGGCGCCCGCCACCTCGCCCAGCTAGTTTTTTTGTATTTTTTTTTTTTTAGTAGAGACGGAGTTTCACCGTGTTAGCCAGGATGGTCTCGATCTCCTGACCTCGTGATCCGCCCGTCTCGGCCTCCCAAAGTGCTGGGATTACAGGCTTGAGCCACCGCGCCCGGAAAACTTTAGACATTTTCTTTATGTGGTTAAATTAGGGTTTTGTGCAATAATGTATCCAAATAGAAGCATTAGGCCCTTGTTCAGGATGGTCTCTTTATGTACTTTGTATCAGTCCCACTAAAAACACCTTTTTCCCCAAAGTATGACCTACTCAAACGGTACCTTACTTCTGATACGTCATAACATTTGGGAGTTTACAGGAGATATTTGGGCATCATTTAGTTTCTTCCTGACAACTCTGAGGAATACAGGGCAGGTGATGTTTATTTATTTACAGATGGGAAAACTTAGGTTCATAGATATGATTACTTATTAGAAGTCACAGAGCTAGCAAATGGTGGAGGCAGAATTGGAACCCAGCCTGGGACTCTTGTTCAGGAGTCAGGTCTATTTTTGTTTTATGCTTCCTGTCAATATATTGACTTGCTGGAAAGATAAATTGAATTGTCTTTTTCCACTGAATTCCTCCAGTTGTTATCAATCAAAGAAAAAAAGTTCTAATCCTTTAATTTCTTACTTTTTGTTTCCTGATTCTTCAACAAATTAGTTAATATGTATTAATTATTTTCTATGTATAAATGAGATATAGTTTTTGTCACTGAGAAACTCAGTCCTATAGGAGAGGCCCAGGCATTAAAAAAAAAATCCCTATGCAGCATGATTAATGCTGTAAATAATGCATGAGCCTAGAGCTTTGAATGTGATACCAAGGATGTGGTAGTGGCCTGAGTTTTGAAGGAGGATGGGATGGGGTGGGAGGTTTAGAAGAGGCAGTGGAGGATGACATTGAGTAGAAGGGAGAGCTGGTGAAAAAGCTTGGACACAGGGAAGCATGGTGTATTTGGGGATTACCAAGTACTTCTCTTTTACTTTACTATTAGGGGAACTTAGGGGGACTGCTGAAGATGGGGCTGTTAAGGAAGGTGGGACACTTGTGGACAAAAGAGTATTGTATGCCCAGCTAAGAGGTCTGGAATTATGTGGGTGATGGGCACACCTTGAACATATTGAACCAGAGTTTGGCAGGATTTCAGAGATAATTTTGTCCACAGTGGAAAGAATGGACTAGGGGTGGGAAAAATTGATAGCATGGAGAGCACCTAGTAAACTATTGAGTCCAAGAGAATTAGAGGAGCCCAAACTAAGGCAATAGCAAGAGGGGTGGAAAGGGATGGATTCAAGGAACAAAAACTTTTCCATAACAAATAATGCGTAGGATGAGGACTTATTATGATGATAATATCTTGACATATCATATTTTTAAAGAATTATATATTCTTTTGAATCCATTGCCTCACATAGCATCATAGCACATAGTGATATGCAGGCATTATTTCCATTTCAGAGGTGAAAGTCTGTTAGCTATAGAGGCTTCGTTTGACCATTAAAGATGGTCAGGTAGATTCACGGTGTTACAGGTTTTGTACAGACATCCAAGAAAGCCTAACACAGCTTTCCTGGAATTTATATGACAAGTGAATAAGGAAATATATAGGCCAAAGAAAAATTCTTTGTTTGAGAGGACAGAATAGATAGGAGTTAGAAGAGATGGGAAAGAAGTGACACAAATAAAATGTAGAGTATTGAAATCTCCCTTGATCCATCTCTCCCATTACAGCAAATTCCATTCCCTAGATGAGAAGTGGAGGTCATGCTGGGACATGACTGGTAGAAGCTAGAGGTTCTTCTGGAATTCTTGAAGGCATCTGTAAAAGACATGCATCATCACTGACCTTTGCACTTTACACACCTGTTTAATGCTCCTCTAAAGGTCAGCATCGCATATGAAAGTGTACACCTACTGGATAACTCAGGCAGTGCCTGATTTTTCAAGGACTCTTAGCTTTACAAAAGGCTCATCGAAGGGCTATATTTAAAGTTGCATTCTCCTTGGGGCATTAAAGTGGTTTTCCATCTAAGCAGCTTCAACTTGTGATACAAAGGCGTTTCTGAAAATTTAGGTGAAATTCTGGAGCATCCATGTGTGTATATAATTTAAAAGAGAAATTACCTTTATTTTCTTTAAGCAAAGGGCATGAAATGAGCAATTCTGCAGCTTTAAGACATTGGACTAAAAACAGTCTCAGAAAGCCAGCTAGATAAGAATTTATTCAACTTGTAACGCTTTTATTTTTTGAAAATGATTTTCCAAAGTCAGGTTCATTGATCTTTTTGCTTTTAATTTTTTTAAACTAGGTTATTAGGTTCCAGTTGGAGTCTATGTGGCTTTACGGATTTTTCATGAGGGTCAGGTAGTACTAAACCTATTAACTGACAGATTATAGGACTAAATGGCAGTTAATATAAATGTTTCTAAGCCCTTTTTGGGAGGAGGGGCGAGTTTATGCCTCATCCTAGAATTTGCGAACAAAATAAAACTACAGCATACTTGTTTTTAACAGATTCTTAACCATAACTCTGATTATAACCATTTCTTATATTTGTTACTAACTTTATTATTGTGGTTGAACATTAATATCAAATATAATAGCATGATTTAAAAAAATGAATCTTTGTTTCTTCACTTGAAGATATTTTGAACTATCTTCAAAAATATTTCAGTATTTTGAAATATTTGGAGCCATGTGCTTTTTTCTTAACCACACTTTGATTATATAATTATATTTGCTAGAGCTGTTACAAATTAATCACTTTTTGGTTATGCTTGTTCTTTTATAAGAAGTGTTTGTTTAGCCGTACATAAACAGAAGTTTATTTTGAGGATTAGCTTTCATGTGAATAACTGCCTCCCAGCTAAATCTTTTTAATCACATCTTTTAGAGGACGGCAATAATGTTTTTGTCTTTTTTTCCTTCAAGAATTTCAAATTAGCTGTTTGTATATTGTAACATAGGTTTGTAGCTTCGTGAAGGCAAGGACTACATCTTATACATCTTTATATATACACCACCGCCTCACACATCACAGGAGATTAATCCATGCTTATGTAAGATTTGAAGAATGTAATAATTCTGTAGAAAAAACGTAAATTATTTGCTTTGAAAATGACTTTATAAGGAACATCTCTAAATGCACAATATTCTCATAAAAAATCAGGGTAGACATTTTCTGCCCCTCTAGACATATGCCTTTGAGCATTGTGTCCATTTTCATACATGTGAAAAGAAACAGCCTCAAATCTGCTGAACCCTGGAAACCATAAAAGCATTTCCAGCCTGTGTTTCTTGTTTACTTATTGATACCATTTCCCCTCAATCAGGGGCCCAGGGCTTTCCCGTTTTCTAATTTTTTCTTTGTTTTAAAATGCACAGTTACCTTACATACTATTTTATACTATCGCTAAAAGTTGTTTAGGTCAAGTCAACCAACATTTATTTGTGGAGGCCCTCTGATGTGTTACCTAACACCATAGACGGTGATGTTACAAAAATGGGGAGGATGCAGTCTTTGCCCTCTTAAAGGCCGTGACCTGGTGGGACCATAAACATGTGGATGGACACTATTCAGCATCATAGGTGCTGTTACACAGACAGGATAAGGATGTATTAGAGACCCAAAGGTGGGAGTGGTGGTGTCTTCCTCCCCCTGCAGGGTCAAGGAAGCCTTCCCAGGGCTAATGGTGCTGGGTGAATGTTGAGATGAATAGATTTCAAGACAGACAAATGGAGCAGAGGATATGGAGGGCAGAGGAAGGAGCTTGGGAGGGGCAGGCCATGCGTTTGGAGGGCTGCGTAGGGGCCTTCTATGGTACATGTAGGAGCTTGGACTTTATATGGAAGGCAGAAGAGAACTAATGAAGGGCTTGAAGTGGTGGCGTAAGTTAACTAGATTTTCATTTTAGGAAATTACCCACATAACCCTGGGAGAATGAAATAGGTTATTTACATTTCCTTAAAACCATACTTTTAGGACATAAATAGACCAAACATTAACTTTTCTTCCCCATTGCCTTAAACAGAACTTTACAAAAATCCGAATACACCCACTTCTGCCATTTGAATTTCCAAATGATTTATTCTTTGGCCAAGATATATTTTTATAGCACTTTAATGTTCTGTGTTTGGGTTTAAGAATTATGGGCTGCCTACCTTGGGTGACGCCAGATGCTACAGTGATGCAGCTCACCATATAACTCTCCCTAATCCCCCTTGGCAGTGACAACAGGCTTCCCGTATTTCTCCTCAAAGCATCCTGAAATAGGACTGTATTGAATGGGCATGACTGGGCTGCATATTTTAGGCATTTTCAGGAAAAGAAATAAAGCATTTGTATGCGAATGAATCTGAGCAAGCATCTGAAAGAAGAGGAAAGGATTTAGAGTGACAGAAGACTAGCATGATGTCACATGGCGAAGTTCAGAGACCTCCTCTTAGCCGAGGTGGCTTCCCATAGTGTTACTGGTCATCTGCAGTCTGGTCCAAAAAGCAGTCCTGTGGTCGGTGCTAGGCCATAAGTCTTCAGTTCTGAACACGATGAGATGGCTCTTCCATGATAGTCAATGTAGTTTCTTTCTCCTTCTCTCACTAACTTTGTTAGACTAGAAGCTACATTACCCTCTTCAAAGTTTTTAGCTCTTATCCCAAGGACTTTCTGGGACATTTAACAGTGTTGTAATCTCTTCTTTTCAAAAAAAGTATTTATATTATGGTAAAAATTTTATAACCTAAAATTTACCATCTTAATCATTTCTAAATGTGCATTTCAGTAGCTTTAAGTATATTCACATTGTGCCATGTAATCTGTATATTTTTAAGTGAACACTTCATATTTCTTTCTGATCAAGTTAATTATTTAACATACTATTAAGTCTTGATTTTTATATCTCTTAGTTTTTGCACATTCTCTTTTTAATCATAAATGATGAATCAATTTTTTTTGAAGAATAACTCACTAAAATATTGATAATACAACCTTTGATACTTCCTTTCCACTGTGGTTATATTTTCCTCATATTATATTTTGACCTCTCTGTATGGTAGTGTCCTTTTATGAGTCACAAGTGCGCTCTTTATGAAGCAGTGAACCATGAAACTGGATAGGACATTAAAGACTCAGAACTGTTGTTTGATTATTTCAGGTTATTGAGGTGTGGGTGCTAATTGAGCTTTCCTAGTCTAAAGTGAAAATAATGTGTTACCCAAAGATTCTACATCTCCAATCTTGGTTTGAAAAGAAACTGGGACTGAAAACACGGAATGAAAATGTATTCTTTTGTGTTTTGAAGGGATGAACATTTGAGTTCAAATTAATTTTTCTTAGGGTAAGCTTTTCATGTTTATAAAATAATGTTCAATGATCTTGGGAAGAATAACTATGTAGTATATCTTCAAAAGTAAAATTTTCAAATTGAATAAATAAGTATATTTCAAACTTTTGAATTAGGAAATGCCTGTATATTTTAGGATATGTTTGGTTATATAATTATTAACTACTGCTGAAAATGCAACAGAAAATTGGAACTCAAAATTTTTTAGTTATTGCTCTCTAACCTCAAGTAATATCAAATTACGCTGTTTCAAATGGTATAGGAGACCATTAAGCTAACTGAAGAGAAAGTTTAAAAGAATTAATATTTGTTACTCATAACCATATTAAGGACTGATTTACTTACAAAACAGCAACCAAAAAAACTAATCGAATTATTTAAAAAACAACCACCAAAACACTAATCCAATTTATTGTTATATGGAGGCCATCATTTTTAGTTACGGTAGATCTCGAAAGTTCATGAACCCTCTAAAATTGTATGTAATTTTCAGTGTGTGTATTATGTGTGTGTGTGCGTGCATGCACGCATGTTTCTGGAGAGATAGTATTCACAACTTTCAACAGATTCTGAAAAGGCATCTTGATCCAACCAAGTTATGAACCACTGTCACAGACGTTAGTTTGCCCATTTTCCTTTTTATGTGCAGACCCCAATTCACAGCTAGACTTTGTTCCAGATGTAGTTTGTTTATGAACTGGTTGTTTGGAACTTAGACCACATTTTCTATAAAAGTAATAATACGTATTAAACACACACATATACACACACACACGTACACAGATGCACACACGCACACTAGACATTCCCTGACTTATAGTGGTTCAACTTAATGATTTTCCAATTTTCTGATGATGTGAAATCAGTACAAACTGTACTTTGAGTACTCATACAACCATTCTGTTTTCACTTTCAGTACAGTATTCAATTACATGAGACATTCAATACTTTATTAGAAAATAGGCTTTGTATTAAATGATTTTGCCCACCTGTAGGCTAACGTAAATGTTTTGAGCATGTTTAAGGTAGACTAGGCCAAGCTGTGATGTTCAGTAGGCTAGGTGTATTAAATGCATTTTTGACTGACAATACTTTCAACTTACGATGAGTTTATTAGTATGTTCATTGTAACTTGAGGAGCATCTGTACTTACATAAATTATAGAACCTTCACAGTAGTGATACAAAGACAAATGAGATAGACCTCCTGGACTCCAAGTAGTTTATAATCCAGGCTAGGGCAAAAGGCAGGTAAAACCTATCCTCAGTTGAGATTGACCTCCTAATTTACCAGTGACCTTCCTGTTTATTTTTCTGCAGCTGTATCAGGATTCATTCCTTCTCACCACTACACCCATAGAAGTATTAGGCAACTGGTATCCTTGGGATTTAGACATATGAGAGAATAGCATGGGGACTTAAACTTTAAGGCAAATTTATGACATGGTTTCTATGGAAAGATGTACTCCTAGTTCTAACTTGGAACCCAAGTTCCTGGGACACAGAGAGTCCTTCACTTGGAGCTTCATTAGTGGACACTGTCTGTGTGATCAATGAAGAATACACCTCTCCTCCGCCATGGAGTCTCCCCCTCAAGAGTCCTTTACACAGTTAGCCAGAATAAGGACCTTCTCATTACTAATGACCATTTGTGTTTGAAATATTCGTAAGTCAGACTTTTCTTTCTGAAGTGCAGCATGAAAAATTTTCCCCACTACCCCAATTAGGTTCTTGATGAGGGATATGATAGTTCTTTGTAGCTAGACTATATAGTATCTGGTGGAACTTTTATAATATATGTTGGTTGTTGACCAAAGGGAGAAGCTAAAGGGTGAAAGAAGACAGAAAGAGAAAGTGGAATGAGAGGGCGTGAGTGCTTCATGACGTCATCACAAGATTTAGAATCTCATTATGCCACATAAAGAGTGGCAGTCTCTTAGTTCATTTTTTGTTGCTTAGAACACCTGAGACAGGGTGATTTATAAGGAAAATGAATTTATTTCTTACAGTTTTGGGGGCTGGGAAGTCCGAGGGCGTAGCTGGGCATCTGGTGAGAGCCTTCTTCCTGACGGGGATTCTCTGCAGAGTCCCAAGGTAACACAGAGGATCACATGGCGAGGGAGCTGAGCATGCTGATGTGTTAGCTCAGATCTTTCTTCCTCTTGTAAAGCCATCAGTTCCACTCTCATGTCAGCCTATTGATCCATTAACCATTACTCTGTGTATGGATTAATCCATTCATGTAGACAGAGCACTCATGACCTAATCGCTTCTTCAAGGCTGTAGGTCTCAACACTGCCATATGGAGGATTGTATTTCAACGTAAGTTTCAGAGGGGACATCAAATTATAACAGACAGTGTCAGTCTTTCCTCATAATTCTTAATGTTTTCTACAGGTCCTGGGAAAGCTTTTTAGATTAGACTTTTAGCATATCATGTCATTGCATATGATGTGTGCACATATTTTGAAACATGGATCAAGAAGACATGCTCCACCTATGTAGATGAATAGGAGGAAATTTTGTCTTCAGAGAATGTAACAAAGAGTGGGCATGTTTTGGAGTTAAACATGAATTTTCACTAAGAATTATAATTACTTTAGCCAAATAATTTTGCAAGGCGTTCTTTGATTTGACTAAAAAATGTATATGATCCAAGACCACAATATTTTTTAGCCTTATAAAAAGATGTGACTAACTTTAGAAAAGACAGAGATTTGGATTAGCTTGTACTTTCACCATTTGCTACCAAAAAGCCAACGTAGAGAACTGTGGTCTGTTCCTTAGTTACATACTAGCTACGTTAAGTCACTAATTCTTCAGATATGGAGGTGCCTCTTTACAGATATGCAAAATGTATATTATAAATTTCAAAAAGTTATACATTTTATGATGTTCCTCTAATAGTCTCTATCTACAGAGTAATTGCTACAAACCAATATTTTAGATAATTATACCTGTTCGTATTTTCTAAAAAAAAAAAAAAAGCAATGTAGACAGGAAATTAGTAACACAGCAGCTGAAAATTAGAATGACTAGATTCTGTGTTGAGGTTAATAGTCATGCATGTACAAATAATGTTTTTCCATAGAAGATAATCTTTGTGACTTTGGGTTACACAAAGCTTTCTTAGATTTGACGTGATTCATAAAAGAAAAAATTGATAAATAGGACTTCATCAAATTCAGGATCCCTCTGATCTTCAAAAGATGCCATGAATACAATAGAAAAAACAAGTCACAGACTGGGAAGAAATATCTGCAAATCACATGTTAGATAAATACGTTGCATCTAGAATATGTAAAGGTCATTTAAGATGCAAAAATAGGAAAACAGACAATTCCATTATAAAAATGGACTAAAGATTCAAACAGACAGTTCATCAGTGAAGATGTGCAAGTGAAAAATAAGCACAGGAAAATGCTCAAAATCAGTAGTCATTAGGGAAACGCACATTAAAACCACAATGAGATACTATCTACCTATTAGAATGCCTAAAATTAAAGTGACTGACTAAATGTTGGTGAGGATGTGAAGCAGCTGTTGGCAGCAGACCAGTGGCTGCCTGGGGACAGGCGGCGATTATAAAGAGATACAAGGAAAGTTTTGATTGTGGCAAGTATGTTCAGTATCTTGACTATGGTAGTGGTTTCATGGCCATATTTGTATGTCAAAACATATCAAATTGTACACTTTAAGCATGTGCAGTTTCTAATACGATCATGATATCTCAGTAAAGCTGTACATTTTCTTTCCTATAATGTTGCTTCCTTTGGTTTGTATTTCTGACTTAATTGGTGATAACATAGATTTTATTTCAGGGGTGCATTCTTAAGATGTATGACTATTTAAAAGATACAAAATAATAAGATGATAAATATGGATTTTTAGTCTTTCTGGTATAAATGTCACATAATAAATCTGAATATTTCCGATAATTTTGACATGCAGCTAATACTGATATGCACTTACTATTAACACTCTCAGCCTCAATAGATTTAAATTATATTAATTTGACTTATTTAGAAATTTATATTGTTATTTATGTTTTTCCCCTTTTTAAAAATACCTTTGTTAGGAGTATGTTTTAATTTTTATTGTTATCAGCAAAAGTTTAGTGTGATTTATGGAATAAAAGGGTAGTTATAGAATATAAGTCAGTGTGAATTGCTGTTCGTGTTATTTCCTTTCTGTATTGGGATTCCATGTTATGAAATATTGCTAAAAATAAGTAGGCTTTGGAGTGAGACTTGGGGACCTCTTAATTCCTGCTACAGTGAGTGGTGGTAACAGTGTATTTGGTGATAGGGTTTGCCCTGTGTTTACATGGGTCCTGGGCTCCGGTGATGGGAGAGATGATAGAAGATGACCTATCCCCACCCGTGTATATTAAGCTGGCGCCATGTGGTAGAACATTGAAATGGTGGTTTACACTATAAAAAATGAGTTGCAATTATAAAAAAAAAAAGGCAGGGGAGGTAGGCCTTAGAATGCTGGCATTAAATCTTATTTTTCTTAAGAGTTTGTGCAAAATGGGGCCTGGAGTTTCACTCCAGGAGCACTTTTAGCTGCTGCCACATGAAGCTTATTAAGGGCAAGATTTCTCCCGACACCTGGCCTTTCTCACTGCTTCCTCTCAGGAGGCCTCTCTCACCATTGCTTCTGTGTGGACTCCAGCCGCTGTAATTGGTTTAGATGTGCAGCTAGACCCTACCCTAGTCTAAGGCAGTGGCTTTCCACCATGGCTGCCATTCGAGTCACCACCTCCTTTCTCACCCGTTTCCCCATTGTCACTTTTCTGCCTTAAACATTTCACTAGCTTTTTGCACTTAGAAGAAAAAGCACCCCTGTTGTGTCCAGCATATTCTGACTCTTGTCTCCTATAACCTTCTCTCTTGATACAGTCCTACTCCAGCTGTTATTTGTCCTGACAGTGGCTGCAAACACTTATTTACTTCTTACAAAAAGCTCTTATAATTTGATGCCTGGCAAACACTCCCTGGACTTAATAGCATAATGATATCATAATAATAACACTTTCTGCCATCTATTGAATGTTTTCTCCAACCCAGACAGTGTGCTAAGTGCTCTACAGGCATTATCTTATAATTAAGTTAGATGCAACAAACTTGTGAAGTTGGTATTGTGATTTCCGATTTTTAGGAGAGAAAACTGAGGTGTAGAGTTGAAGTAATTTGTCCAGGTTCATACTGTTATTGTATGCTGGACCCTGGCTTGAAATCTGTCTGTCTGACTCTAAATTGGCTCTTTGGTACTGACTTTCAAAAGTGTTCTGTTACGATTAAATGGTAATGATTCCACAACAGTTCCAGGAAGACAGTCTTAGAGCAAGCTGTAGAGTAAAATTCTTATTGAAATTCAAAGTAAATATTAATGCAACTTAACTGTCTTACTGGAGACAGCAAACTTTTCTCAATATATTATGTCTTTATGGTAGTAAGAAATAATGTTGTGTAAAGGTTGGAAATGAATGGTGGAATCAAACAGAGATATGATCTCAGCACCTGCCATTTATTCATATAGATCTCATTATCATATGAACCAGATAATGTTCTAGGCACTGGAGATATTGTCAGTGTGCAATCCAGTGGGATGATTTAAAATTTTGGTTCTACAAGCTGTTTTTGTCTTGGAGGCTCACTATAGCACTGTAACTCTTTATTGAATGCTATATAAATGTGATCCATCTTGGGACCCTATCCTAAGGGGGTCTGTTTGAGCCAGTGTTGTGACATGGCCTCTAAGGTTATCCTATAGGAAGGCTCTAGTGTAGTTTGCTTTCTTTTTTCCTTTCTTTCCATCCAATTAAAATGAAACATTAAATTTAACTTTTTTAGATATAATAAACTCAGGGACCTTATATTCTAATAGGGGTAGCACAATAAGCATAGTAAATGACATTATGTGTCAGAAGATGGAAAGTACTTCGTGGGGTGGGTAATAAGATCAGGGTGGGGGAAAATATGGTGAGCAAGCACAAGTTTCAGTGTGAAACATGCAGTTACTCAGGTGGGTCTCATTGAGATGGTCAAGACCTGAAGGGGGTGAAGGGAACAGCCAGAGGGATATCTGAGGGAGGAGAGGGGAGGTAGTGCCAGCCTACAGCAGGAGTATGTAGGCCCACTGCAGAAGAAAGCAGCCATTGTGATGGAGGAAATCAAGAGAGGGAAATGCTAGATGAGGTCAAAGAGGTTCCAAGTATTTTGCTGCCGAAAACGAAATGAGCTAGCATACCTAAGGCACTTAACCAGAGCCTGGCCCAGGGCCACAGTGTCCCTGCCTACCTCTTCCAGCTGCATCTCCCTCTGCTCCCTCTTGCAAACTCTTCACTGCATTTATAGCAGAAAACTTTGCAGATGCCCCAAATATCCATGTTTTAACCTTTCTACTTTTGCACACACCTAAAATGTCCTTCCCCCATCTCTCATCATAAACTCCTTCAAGACCCACCTTGGGACCTTGTCTGGGAACACTGCTTTGACTCCCTCTGAGGTGAGCTAATGCTTCCTTCTCTGGACCACCTGCACAGTACTGTGTATATGTTAGAAATAACACCCGGCTGATGGTAACTAACATTTAATGAGCACATACTATGCACCATGCCCTAAGTCCTTTAATATGTTTTTTATTTATTTCTCACAACAACCCTATAAGGTATGTCGTATTGTCATCCCCATTTTACAGATGAATAAATAAAGCCATGAAGAAGTTTAGTAACTTGCCTGAGATCATCCAGCTACTAAGTGGTGGCACCAGGAGGTGAACCCAAGGTTTCTGGCTCCAGGACTTATGCTCTTTCGTAATCATATTATACTGCACCTCCACCATACTTACTATATACAAGGCAGTGTGCGCATAACACTGTATTGCAAGTGTTAATGTATGTGCATGTGTCTTGCCTATTACTCATGAATTCTTTGTGGGCAGGGAACCATGTCAAATTCACTTTTGCTCTTTGGGGCTTTGCACATATGCAAAGCTGTGATGAGAGTAACATATTCTCTTGTAATTTGCAAGGCATGAGAAATATTATTCCAAATGTTAATGAAAATGCACTATTGGCTCTGAATTTCATTTGGGTTTGAATTTCATTGTAACCATGTCATTGTGCTTCTGCTTCTCTCTAGACCAGTATTAAAGAGGGACCGCTATTGAAGCAAACCAGTTCTTTCCAAAGGTGGAAAAAGCGATACTTCAAACTTCGAGGCCGCACCCTCTACTATGCAAAGGACTCAAAGGTAATTCGAGATGATACTAGTTTCAAGCATTTGAGACTGTGGATGGATGTACAATTTTGGTTCTGTAAGCTGTTTTTGTCTTGGAAGCGCACTGTAGCATTATGCTCTTACATGAATTCAGTGTACATGTGATCCATCGTGGACCCCATCCCAAGCGGGTCTATTTGAGTCAGTTCCATAACATGTCCCTAAGAATAACCTTTTAAGAAGGTCCCAGTGTAGTTTCATTTCTTTCTTCCTTTCTTCTTTCTTGACAATTAAAATAAAGCATTAAATGTAACCTTATTAGATGTAATAAACGCAACAATTTTGGTTTCCACCTTTTACCTTGTAAATCTTTCCCTGACCATGAGAGAAAGAGGGAGCTGCTGTCGTTGCTAAGAATTCATGCTCTGTGTTCAGACAAGAGCCCATATCCACTTCCAGCATATTCCAGCGGAGTGGCTGTGGATAGCACATGTTGCTGAGAGGAGGCTTAAAGGAGAAAATACACATCAAGAGCTTACATGGTACCCGACGTAAACTAATCACTCCAGTATGCTGGTAATTAGGAATAAAAATCATATGGAAATCAAATCAAGACTTAAAATATTTTTTACTTAACAGTTGAATCAAATAATAATAATACAGTTTTGGGAGAAGCCATTTGTAAAAACTGATATTTTAATATTCAAAAATAAACATTAGGATTTCTGGCTACTGTGCCAGTTGAATAATCAATTATTTTCATTTTTATAAATGTATGCTCCTGATATAATTGGTAGAGTTGTACACCAGGAGGTAAAAACAAGCAAACAAACCTCATTCTGAGTTTATGTATCTATAGAAGTAATAACCATGTAAAATAATCTTATTTTACAAGTCATTATGTTCAGAATTGTCCCTGATCTGGCTCCATCCTGATTTTTCACATTTATCTCTAGGCAGCATTGGCTATTTGACAGCCTCCAGTTTGAGCTTATGCTACCATCATTGTGATGACTTTGCCTTTTCCATCTGCACTTGACAAAGTTCCCTGTTTTCGTCAAGATCCCCTCAAATACTCCTTATTCCATGATTCACGAGAGAGAGAGAGTTCAGTTTTCTGCTGAATAAATCACCTGTGACCTTCTATAGCATTTCATTGTATTTCTTCTCTTTTACTCTTGTCTGTCTTACCTTAAAGTTAGTTGTGTCTATTTAATCTCTTGTGCTAGACTGTAGATTCCTTCCAGTCAATGAACAAGTCTTACAGTCAGATTGGTTGAACTGAAGTAGGCTAGTTCTACAGTCTACTTCAGTTTCAAGTCCAACTGTCAACTACTTCAAGTTCTAGTTTCCGCAGTTCTAGTGGTGCACCATTGTGCCTGCCTTGCTGGAAGAACGCTGAATGAGTGTGAACAATGAGTGCTAAAAGTGGGAAGATTACATTTATTGGCTAGGATTTCCTACTTGCTACCTTGCATGTTAAGAGTATACAAAAAAGGTCACCTGCTACTTGCAAAGCAAATTCACTACCTCATTTGAACACATAGTTACAGATGAGGAAAATAAGGTTCAGAAGGTTCAGTTACTCGTCGTGAGCTAAGCCAGGACTAGTTCTCAGCTCTCACCCTGCAAGCCTGGAAACAATGATATTGCCTCTGCCTCCCTGGCAGAGCTGTTACAAGCTTCAGAGAGATTGCACTGTGCATGTGAATGCCACACACTCAGCAGGTTCCCCATAAGTGGTAGCTGTTATGCCTCCAGAGAGCACAGAACATTTGCATTGAAATAGTGTTCCCAGAAGGTCTTTAAAGTCCTTTTCAGTTGGGGTTTTATGGATTAGTTGTACTTTATGCTTTTATTTTTCGTTTCTAGGAAGAAATTGCAGAGAGTACCACCAACTTAACTTTTTTTCCCCCATTTTCTATTCCTAATTCCTGTATTGAAAGAATGTATTGAAGAGCATTGAGTTAGGTTTTCTTCTAATGTCTTTGTATGTTTTTTTTCATTAACAGTCTCTGATATTTGATGAAGTTGACCTCTCAGATGCTAGTGTAGCTGAAGCAAGCACGAAAAATGCTAACAACAGCTTCACGGTATGGTTATATTCTGCTAACTCCCTTCTCAAAAGTTACAGAATGACCTTTCTTAAGCATGTACAGAATGCCCTGTTCAATTGCAAACTGTTGTTAACTTATGCATGTTGGAGTTCCTACCAACACAATCAACTTTAAATATACTGTATATTCTAACACCCAGTACCAGTTATGACTCATTTAAGCTGGAGTTAAATATACTTTTTAAAAATTTTATAATTTTTCCCTTTTAATTTTAATGCTTTAAGTTTTTCACCTCCTTTAAATTAATACTTCAATTAATTCCATTGTTCTTGAATATTTAAAAAGTGTATTTACCTTCAGTCTTAAAAATAATATTTTCTCTATGTAGTCTGCTTTCACTCCATTTCACCCCAGTTGCCATCGTTCAGGCAGTTGCCGTAGTTCAGGGCTTCACTTCTCACTTAGGTAATTCATTCGGCAGCTCTATTCCAGTTTCTTCTTTTCTGATCACAGATCACATTGCTTAAAAAGGCGTCACTGGTTCCCCAATGCCTGCGAATGCCATCCCCAACTCAGTCTTCAGATCTTGTAAGATCATGCCTCAGCATTCTAGTATTACCAGACAATTAATTTGTCCTTCTCTGTCCCACCAGTGCAGCAATTCTACCTGTGCCTGTGCTTTTCCTCTTCCCTCTGACTTCAGTGATTCCTCCCCCATCTATCGCTGTGAGAATCCTACCAATTCTTCAAAGCTTATTATAACCCATTTTTTTCCAACTTCTTTCATTCACAAAGTACGGACTGAGTTCCCACCATGTGTTGAGCACAAGAAATTCAGAGGCGAATGTGTATGTATATAATTTCCCTCAAGATATTCCTGGCATTGTTCAGCCCATTTTCCTATGGGCTACTTTTTATAACTACATACTCCCTAGGTCCTCAAAGGTGCATTGTTCTTGCTCCGTTGTCACTCCCGTCCGCACTCCCAGTCCTCCCAGGAAAGCTACTACTCCTGACAGCAGTGTGCAGTGTCCATCCCCTAGGCATGCCAGGGCAGGGGAGACAGACTGCTAAACAGGTGTATAGCAGTGCCATGATAGAGGTGAGCACTGGTAAGGGTGGGGGAAAGAGAGGACACAGATGAATTCAGATGTTGCCTTATTGATTTATGGGCATGTGGGATAATTCATAGTGTAAATATTCCTCCCCATCTCCCCTGATCCCCAGGGAGAGTTTAGTTTGAGAAGAGGAAAGCCAAGAATAGAGTCCTGGGAAAATGTTAAAATTCAAGGTTTAACCAATAAAGACTCAGAGCGTTCTTAAGTAAAGGAGACTCAGGAGTCAGTGATGTTATAAAAACCAAGCAGAAGAGAGTTTCAAGATAGATGCTTTGACGTGTCATATACTGTAGAGAGGTCAAGTCGAAGAATTGAAAAGTGATGGTTGAATTTGTTAATTTGGAGGTCATTTGGTCCCATTGATGTGAGTAGTTTCAGTGTGGGGTGGGGCTGGGGGCAGGCATTAGGCTGCACTGTGAATGCAAGTGAAAGGCAGGCAGAGATAAGGTAGGTAACTGTTTTCTAAAAGCTTGGCTGTTAAAAGGAGAACAAAGATAGCTAGTAAAATGTTTCGGCCAGAAGAGAATTTTAGTTTTGTTGTTCTTTTGTTGTGTTTTAAAAATGATTTTGAATGCATTTATATGAAGAGAGGAGGCATAGTTAGAACCAAAAGTTGAAGACTCAGGAGAGAGAGGGAATGACTGATGAAGCATGATTGCTGAGTAAGCTGACGGGCGTAGGAATCAGAGCGCAGGTTAAGAGATCAGCGTTGAACGGGAGGCAGAAAGCGTGGCCAGGAAGTTTATATATTTCAAAACCAAATACTGTTTTCTCAGTGAAATTGAAGGATAAGGTTATCTGCTGTGAGTGAAAGTTGAGGATGTTTAATAGTTGCTTCTGTAGAAAAAGAGAATCGAAACTGAGCAGGGACCTATAAATGATCACTAAGTAGTGAGTGGTGTCTACCAAAGATTGGAGATCAGGTTTAGTAATGTCATTACTCCCTGTGCTTGTAACATTTTCTTTTAAGTGGGAGTAGAGAACAAACAAATGAATTGACCCAGGGTTGATGGTTTATAGGGCATATTGAACAGAAAGAGAAAGGGAGGGATTGCTAGATATTTGATGGATTGATAAATCATCCATCTCTCTGCTCTTCTCAGTTTTTGAGACTACAATACAGAGTGGGGGACAGCTTTGGCTGAACGGGATTCAACAACCACTAAATACAGAGCTTCTGATGAATTGTTGGAGACCTAAGGCCAAAACGTTGCTTATTCCTTCTTTCTCCCACTTGAAGATGGGGTAGGGTGAGGTAGAAAGAACTTCACCAGTCCTACTAGTAGGATTAGCCACTTGCTTTTCCCTGGGCAGTGAAGAATAATCCTCTCTCTGCTGGAGCCTCATGGAGGGGGAATAAGGGTTCCCCCCCATCAACATTTATTTGTTGGTTTTTTAATCCTCTTTATTTTTTAACGACACATAATGATTGTATATATTTATAGGATACATAGTGATGTTTCAATGCATGTAAGGTACAGTGATCAGATCAAGGTAATTAGGATATCCGTCATCTCAAACATTGACCATTTCTTTGTGTTGCACACATTCAATATTCTCCTTTAGCTATTTGAAGCTATATAATATATTACTGTTAACTATAGTCATCCTACGGTGCTATAGAACACTAGAAATTATTCCTCCTATTTAGCTAGAATTTTGTATCCTTTAAGAGTTTAATCTGAAAGAGGGTTTCAAAATTTAAGATTTGAAGCATGCATTAATTTCAGGTGAAGACAAGGTCTAGGGTTTTGGAGTAGGAAATTATTCAAATCCTTATACAGGTCTTTCTTGGCCCTTCAACTGGGCATGTGATCTTTCTTATAGCATTTCTTACAGAATGTAGCATATGCTGCCTTATGCTTAGTTAAGTATTTATTTTTGGCCAGGCATAGTGGCTCACACCTGTAATCCCAACACTTTGAGAGGCTAAGGCAGGAGGATTACTTGAGGCCAGGAGTTTGAGACCAGCCTGGGGAACATAGTGAGATTCCCATCTCTACAACAAATACAAAAATTAGCTGGGTATGGTGGCATGCACCTATAGTCCCAGCCACTCAGGAGGTTGATTCCTTGAGGAGTTCGAGGCTCTAGTGAGCTATGATCCCAGCCTGGGCAACAGAGTGAGACCCTGTCTAAAAAAAAAAATTTTTTTGGGCCGGGCTTGATGACTCATGCCTGTAATCCCAGCACTTTGGGAGGCTGAGGCGGGCAGATCACGAGGTCAGGAGATCGAGACCATCCTGGCTAACATGGTGAAACCCTGTCTCTACTAAAAAAATACAAAAAATTAGCCAGATATGGTGGCACATGCCAGTAGTCCCAGTTACTTAGGCGGCTGAGGCAGGAGAATCGCTTGAACCCGGGAGGTGGAGGTTGCATGAGCTGAGATTGCGCCACTGCACTCCAGCCTAGGGGACAGAGCAAGACTCTGACTCAAAAAAAAAAAAGAAAAAAAAAATTTTTTTTTAACTATTTTTATTATAACCTCCTTGAGGATAGGGACTCTGTCATACCTTTTTATCTCATGGTGCCTTATCCATAAGTATTTGTTGATTTTAACTAATAAGATGAAAGTTTATTTTAGGCATGAGAAGACTTTTGGTTGAAATATTTTCAAGAAATTTATTCATTCAACTGAGTACTATTTTTTTAGTTTATTGGACTAGAAATATAGGGACTGGTTGGGCACAGTGGCTCAAGCCTATAATGCCAGCATTTTGGGAGGCTGGGGGTAGGATCTCATGAAGCCAGGAGTTTGAGACCAGCCTAGGGAAAATAGTGAGACACCCCCTTCTCTACAAAAAAATATACAAAAATTAGCTAGGTGTAGTGGTGCGTGTGTGTAGTGCCAGTTATTCCAGAGGCTGAGATGGGAGGATTGCTTGAGCTCTGGAGTTCGAGGTTGCAGTGAGCTATGATTGCACCACTGCTTTCCAGCCTGGACAACAAAGTGATTCCCTGTCTCTAAAACAAAACAAAGCAAAATAAAAGAACAAAGAAACAAAAACAAATGTAGGGACTAAAAAGTTAGGCAGATTGCTTAGGCTTTAGAGCAAATGAATTTGGTAGAACTTTCCAGGGTATAAAATGGAGCAAGAGACATGTTTTCAACCAGTAATTGACAAACCTTCCTCTCTTTAAATATTTAAATATCTTACCTTCCTCAATTATTGTGACTGCTACTGATGCTGTTATTGTGGCTGGTTTGTGTTAGAGGCTAATGGTATAGTTTGATGTATTATGGCTGGAGGATCGGATCCAGGAATGGCCAAATTCTACTTCTCATTTCAGCCATCCCTCCTCTTGCTGAAGTTTCTAAGGGTGAAATATTGACAAAGTACAATAGTGGATGGAAACTACGTAAATAGTAAACGGAAAATGGAAGACCTGTGCTTTGCCTGAAAATCCAGTGCTGAACTCTCTAGTAAAATGGGTTCTAGAGATCAGGGCAGTGACTGACCTAACCTGGGAAGTTCTTCAGTGTCATTTCTGTGACGTTCAGTTGGGTATGAGTGAGTCACTAAGGCCGGCCAGGCTTCGAGGGGGCCACAGACATTAAGACAGTCATGTCAGAGGATCGGGGACATGATTTAAAACCTACGCACAGTATGATTACTCTTCCTTTCTTGTGCAGTCTCTCACTCTCAACTCTGGAGTTAATAACTGTTTTTTTTGTTATCTAAATTGTCTCAGGTACTCTATTAGTTTTCTATTGCTGTGTAACAACCAACCACAAACTTAGTGGCTTAAAAAACAATGTCCATTTATCTCAGTTTTTATAGGCCACACAGTATTGCTAGATTCTTCTGCTCCGGGTCTTCAATATGAATAAATAGATATGAGTTGGGCAGGGTGGCTTATGTCTGTAATCCCTGCACTTTGGGAGGCTGAGGTTGGCAGGTCACTCGAGGTCAGGAGTTTGAAACCAGCCTGGCCAACATGGTGAAACCCTGTCTCTACTAAATACAAAAATTTGCTGGGCGTGGTGGCTCATGCCTGTAATCCTAGCACTTTGGGAGGCCCAGGCAGGTGGATCGCTTGAGGGTAGGAAAAGCCCCCATCTCTACTAAATATGCAAAAATTAGCTGAATGTATTGGTGCATGCCAGTAGTCCCAGCTACTTGGGAGGCTGAGGCGGGAGAATTGCTTGAACCTGGGAAGCAGAGGTTGCAGTGAGCCGAGATTGTGCCACTGCACTCCAGCCTGGGCAACAGGGCAACACTCTGTCTCAAAAAAAAGAAAGAAACAGATATGACAAATTTGTGTATATACTTTTATTGACTCAAATTGAGCTAATTTTAGCCATGGTTTGAGTTTATGATTTCACAAGTGTCTTCAGCCATAATAAAACTTACTAACAATGAAAGTATTTTTTTGTGATTTTAGGTCACGGTGATGTGATCAGGGAATGGAAAAGGACAATTTTTGACATCATTTAGATTAATGTTTATTAATATATTTACAGTTCAAGCCAGGCATGATCACTTATGCCTGTAATCCCAACACTTTGGGAAGCCGAGGTGGGAGAATCACTTGAGCCCAAGAGTTGAAGACCAGCCTGGGCAACATGGCGAAACCCCATCTCTACAAAAAATGAAAAAATTAACTGAGTGTCGTGGTGCATGCCTGTAGTCAGAGCTACTCAGGAGGCTGAGGTGGGAGGATCACTTGAGTGGAGGTTGCAGTGAGTCAAGATTGTACCACTGCACTCCAGTCTAGGCAACAGAGAAAGACCCAGTCTCTCAAAAAAAAAAAAAAAAAGAAAAAAAGAGAGAGAGAAAGAAAAAGAAAAAATGATAATTTATTTGTAGTTTAAGTTCTACCATGGCATTTTCTATGATGGTTAAATCAATAAAATGTTCTTTTTTGTTGTTCTTTTAAAAAAATTCATTTTAAAAATGTGATTACTGTCTGCATGGTGTTTTAGAGGTTTCATTTTTATCTTTAACATAACCCTATGCTGTAGGTGAATGTATTCCTCCCAGATGAGGCTAGAGAGAATTGATCTCTTTTTGGTCACACTGGTGCCACCCTGGGAAAGGGCTCCCAGACCTCCTGATGTGTAATCCAAGACTCTTTCCAATCAGACAGAATCCTTTCTATCTGGGTAGTCTCTGCCTCTGCTGTTCTCTTTCTTCCTCAAACACTGCTCTCTTTTCTCACTAATCAGGATATGTCTATCCCCAGAATTTTTTTTTTTTTTTTTTTTTAATTTACCCCATTTGTAGAGGATAGGAGCTTAGACCATGAAAGTCAAACAGCCTGGGTTTGGGTCCTGACTTGGCTACATCCAGTTAATGTGACCTTGGACAAATCGGTTAACCTTTCTAAATCCCAGTTTCCTCACCAGTCATTGAGAATAACAAGAGTACCTGCCTCATAGGATTATAAGGATTAAATTAAATGTGCTAGTACACCACAATACCTGCAGTTTAATAAAAGTGGCAGTTATTTTCCCGAGTTTGTCATCTCCCTATTTCCAAGTGGCAGTGTGTTGCCAATTCCTAAAAGTTTGGGAATTTGGAAGAATGTGGATGAACTTTATCTTGAGAAAACATTCCATGCTGCTTATCTTTCAGAGGTATAGCAAAGATTTATTTCCACTTTTATCTCATATTAATAACGATGACTGGGAATAATAAATGTAATTATAATCTCACCTTGTTAGGTAAATGTTATTTGCAAAAGAAGAGCTATTTAATGATACGAAAGTCATCACAATCACATGGTATATGTTAAGCCTTCAAAGAATACCGTTCAAATGACTGTTTTCTTTAAATTTTAATGAAGATTAAGCTAAATCTTTAATGAGTCACAATTTTAATGAAATTATTGTACTGGCATTGTTAAAACTTCTTATGGAAGTTTACGAGGGAAAGTAGCATGTGTTTTTTGTTGGTTTGTTTGAAGTAGAAAGAAACACAAAGGTAATTTATTTCATTTATTTAACCACCTGTAACATTTTCAGGGGGCGGTCTGTAGGTGTGTGTGAAACTTCATGGGTACTGCACATCCATACGGGTTTACTCAGTTGATGAAACACAGGCACCCTCTGGTAACACTTATATTTAGAACTAAATGATCACTAGAACAAAGGGGGATTTTAGTTCAGGGGTCACTTGCCACAGCAGATGTGACTAAAATTTATTAGCTTCAGATTATGATTCTATGAGGATTTAAAAAGTCTACATAAAAAGACACCAATAAACATGAGAACATACTCTTATGGCACATCAAATATCAGAAATTATGCATTCATAATATAATTGAAATGAGCAGGCTGGGTTTTAGTGGTACAGAACAAAATGTTCTTAAGAATTCCTTTAATGTTTCCTTTCTATTTATTCCGCTTTTCCCTTAGCTTCCTCTCAGTTAATATAGTTTACTTCATCTCTCTCTTAGAGGGAGATCACATCCTTTGAACTTAAAAAGCTGTCAGTTTATTTTTCTCTATTAAGCTATCAATATTTATTTACAAAGGAAATAACTAAAAGCTATTTTCTTTTCATATCACTTGTGAATGCACATACACAAAAGGTATTTAGATTATCACCTGAATAAATAATCACTGACAAGTAAGTTGCCTACCTTATTTGATACTTGTTGTAACTATTGTATTTCTGTTCTGAATGCATTATGTCTGATAACTCATTCAATTCTTTATATGAATCTTGCAGTGTAAGAATTATTATGATTCCCATTTGATAGATGAGGAATCTGAAACAGAGAGGCTAACATCTAATAATATAATGACTAGAATCTGAACCTATCCACATCATCTGGCCTCAGTTTGTATCTTCATGACTTTGCTATGCTGTGTCTTTATTATGGTGTTTTAAATAAATGTGGTTCAGATAGTATTCCTCTAAATGGTTATTACGTGTTCAGTTGTTTTATCTACAAGTCAAGCAGAGTTTTATGCTGCATCACCAGATGTATAGCAAGCACTTGCTGGTCAGACTACAAATTTAGAATATTTCATTGTATTTTGGCACGGTACTTTAAAGAGAAAGGGTGGTAACCAATATTATAAAAAAGATCTGGGAATCCTGGGATTGATTGGCATTTAAGGGCATTCTTTTATTTTAAAACTTTGGAGAAATGTGACAGATGTCTTTTTAATGAGGCGTTACCGTGTAGTAGAGGCTGTAGATAGGTTTTGTGTTACTGCAGTGTGCAGGACCCGTGAATGAATTCGTGGAGGAATAATTGAGCTCAGTATAACAGAGAACTTTCTAACTTGAGTGATCTGATAGAACAGGCCCCTTGTGAGGTAATAGCTCTTCCCATTATTAGAAATCTTTAGTCATCTCAGTCCCTGTGAGCTGAAAGGGGCCTTCAAGAAGACAGTTCTCAGAGCAGATGCAGCTTCAAGTGCTGAAATGAATTTCTCAAGGTTAGATGGCTAATAGCAGGGCACAGCTAATATGGAATTCAGGGCTCTCAGCTCTTGATGTTTGTTGGGAATAGTCAAAGAAGAGTGGATTTAGAGACTGCTGGGCACTGTGCTAGACACTATACGTGGAGGCTCATTATACCACACAGCAAGAGCTAAATGACCGTCTTTCTATAATGCAGCTGGGGAGATCTTTGCATGGTATGTGCATGTGAGAGGGGGTGAGGAGAGATGGTGGAAATACATTTCCTTGCAGATGCAAAGACTGTGTCTTCTTTACCACTGAATCCTCAAGGCTAGCACAGTGCCTGGCACAGAGGGAAAGCTAGTAAGTATTTGTTGAATAAATGAAGGGATATATCCTTGTTGAATGAATGACATTTGTAAACTGTAGTGGATTTTTTTGGACAAAAAGTATTAGGTCGTGTTTTGGCTTAGAGAACAGTTTTCTAATCCCTCCCTGTGCTATTGGTTTATGTATATTATACCCATAAATTCTTGCATCCTCATTGAAATATTTATGTAATGACTTAAGACTATTTTATTCCATGTTTACAAACATGATTCTTGCCTTTCATTAATCATTGAAGTGGTCCCACCTTGGCTTACATAATTGTTAGATGACTGATAGCAGCAAACCTCATATTTTAACATTTATATTAGTTAAAATATTTTATAGCACTCTAAAATGATGCCATATTAATGCAATTTAAGTGGTTGTGTTTTTTGCCTTTTAAAACTGATTTATGTACAATTTAGATGGCTTTATACTCTGAAAGCTGATAATTTATCTTAACTTTAAAATTCATATTCCTTTTTCTGTATCTTAGAAATTAGGGGCTTTTAGAAATGAAATATCTTTGTTTCTGTGGGTGTTTCATATTTATCTTTCCATTTAGTGATACGGCATCTTTTCCAAGACTAACCCAGAGAAATGGCTCTTAAGGTTATTATGGGCTTCCTCACACCAAAGTGTAAGAAACCATTGGTCCTTTTGTAGCTAGACAAAAATTTTGGGGTGAAGATAAGGTGTGGCAGAAGAACAGAACCTGTGTCTCCACCTTCACTAGTAACCTTCCAGAAATCTTTCAAATGGGCTTTCTAAAGGAAGGCAAGACCCAGTGAGCATGTGCTTGGTTCTTCTGCCAACTCGGGAGCTCTGGGAACCTAGGGCTTGCTTGCAAAATCAGACCATGGGAGTCCCAGGACATGGATCAGTTTCATCAAAGGGTTCGTAGTGGTTAATAGACACTATCAGTAGGCTGGGAGAGGGCACTTGTCATCCAAAGAGCTGTGTCGGACGTTCAGTCAGGGTGTCATGATCATTTGCCATGCCTGGTGTTGCCATTTTCCCCTTACTGAAGATCCACGGCTCAGGGAAAATATAGAGCTCCTGTTCAGTAACCTTCAACCTGCAGCCTCCAGTACTCTTTCTGTCCTAGTCTGTTGCACAGCAGCCCACTCCTCATCTGTCTGTCCACTTCCAGGACTGCCCTTAGAATTCATTCATTCATTTATTTAACAAATATTTATCGAGGGTTCCTTATATATATGAGACATTTGTGCTAGATTCTGGGTATACAGTGCTAAATTTAAAAAAAAAAATTGGCCACTGAATACCAATTTTTAAAAAGTTTTTACTCGAATTTAAACAAATTTAAAGGCTATGCTGCCTGCCTTCAGGGATAGGTCCCTGTCTTTAAAGTATGTGACCTTATGAATAGTATTATTTGGATACCAAAAACAAGGAACTCGCCTCCCTACTGAGACTGGAAACTGTGCCATCACAGGGGCCCAGGTTATAGGAAAGACAGGGGCGGGGGGGAATTACAATCTCCTTAGAACTTGAGGCGCAGACCATTCAGGATTCCATAAACAAACTTCTGTGAGACTAGTTCATCTGCTCTTCTCCACAAACATGCCCCCCTCCCAGTATTTCTGAGGCCAAACCCTGGCCACCATGTTGAAATTTTTATCCCTGAGTCTGCATATCCGTGTTTCATGAAGCTGGTTTCCTAGGTGGCCTTTAGCCTTCGGCACCTTGTGGATCGCCAGTGGCAGACTGCTGTCACATGAAAAGCGTGGCCAGTTATAACCTTGTATGGAGGAGGACTGACCTTCCCAGTGTGTGTGCCATGTTGTAGCTCCCAGTGCATGGCCATGTGCGGTACTGCCTCCTGGTCTGGGAGCTGGTTATAAATCCACAGTTCACTCATGTGTTCCTATACAAGGCCTTTTACAGACTCCAAATAGATGGTCCTGAGCTGACACTGTCATTGTCACCATGATCCTGAAGACATAGCTTGTAGCTGTGTGGAGGTAAACTTCTAAAACCTATCTCTTCTGAGAGTTACTGCATGAAAACAGGCAAGGATGGGTCAAGTTTTGGACCAGCAGCCCAAGTTCCACCAACTGCCCCGTTATCCAGAGGCTTCTAAGCTATGCAGACTGCTGTGAAAGGTTTATTCTTCTTTTGCCCACCTGACTGATATACTCATGTACTTTCTGAAGAAGGGCTGTGGAATTTACAGACTTCCATTGTGGTCTTGATGTGGCTGAAGTGTTTCGTTGAAGGCTCTTTAGTCCTGTACTCATTTAGATTGACTCTTACTTCTGGTACCTATTTGTGGTGCAGACTAAAGCCTCAAACTCTATAAAAGACAATGGCTTATCTCATGGAAGCACCTGGAATAGGGGCCTAATATGGGAAAATAAGCTACTGGCAATAAAAAAGATTTTTTTAATTCCCACTGTAAATATCTGGATATTAGCAAAAGAGAGTCTGATACATAATAACCATCTCATTGAAACAGCAGCGCTCTGAAGAGTTTTAATATCTTGACAATTCTGTCCTGGCTAGCATGATGGAGTTCTGTTTGCTAATTTTTTTATGTTCCATAACCTCCTTGAAAGCCAGAATCTTTGGTGTTAACTATAGTTTCGTAACTATACCTGTTAAGAAATAAGGTATAGTAGGGAGGCATGGTGCTCACACTCTCCAGAAAATCCCAGAGATGTTTGCAACCCTATGCCTTGTGAACAACCCAAGCCTAGTGGAGTCCTGAATCACCCTGAAGAGGTCCCCAGTGATGTGCTCCTAGAAAGGGGTTCAGTGGGACTGACGCGGTGGCTCATGCCTGTAATCCTAGCACATTGGGAGACTGAGGCGGGTGGATCACCTGAGGTCTAGAGTTAGAGACCAGCCTGGCCAACATGGTGAAACCCGGTCTCTACTATAAATACAAAAATGGGCCGGGCATGGTGGCGTGTGCCTGCAATTCCAGCTACTCGGGAGGCGGAGACAGGAGAATTGCTTGAACTCTGGAGGCAGACATTGCATTGAGCTGAGATCATGCCACTGCACTCCAGCTTGGGTGACAGAGCGAGACTGTCTCAAAAAAAATAAAAGGGGGAGTTCCATATCCATCACACTTGGTCTTATTAACAACTCCAGAATTGGGCTTTACATCCTATATGAAATGCTTTAAAAATATGAACACATTGTTACACCTCACAGATTTTGACTCCATTAGACAGTTTAAAGCATCAACCTTTTATTTAAAAAAAATTAAAATAATTTTAGGTTTGCCTTGACTGTTAGTGAAATATTAAAATAACATTAAGGAAAGCCTATTATTTCTATAAGACTTTAATAATATAAGGTGTTTTTAATATAGATACAAAATGATTATTCATTTGTTTCTGAAATCTTTTTGGTGTGTCCTATAATCCATAAGAAGTAATGGGCACATAGGTAATTTTCATATGATATTAATATCTCACTTCATTATCTCAGTAAGTCCATGTGGTATTCTTCCTCCCATTCAACCAATGGAGGAGGAGAAGGGTGAGTCTCAGATAACTTAATTTGTGTAAATTTATATAGTTAAGTAGCATAATTAATATTTGAAGCCTAAGCTCTTTCCATGAGAATGAGAGCATATGAGAAATTTGAAGCACCTATAATTAGAGTAAAATCACAGTAACCAAGTGAAAGCCCACACTTTTAAATAGGATTTAGTCTAGTCTGGCCATTCCTAGTGAATCCTTATTACCTTCAAGTGAGAAGAAAGCTCACCTAGAACAGCAGACCAGCTAGCAGTGATTAGAGTACTTGTGCCATGGCACTGATTCTGGTGGTCACTAGAGGCTGATATGTCTTTAGAAGATGAGAGAGGATTAGCAGATGAGAGAGGATTAGCAATTTTGATTCCCCTTTGCATTTTAGTCTTATATAAGGATTTAATCTCCAACAAGAAAATCATGAAATTAGTTTCTGGCTAAAAGAGATTTTCTATTTACTGGTTTCGGCCTTATACATTTTTGTGGTCTCTGGATCTAGTTTAAGCTTTGCTGAGCCCAAATCTCAATTTATGAAGGCAAAGGTAGGTTTGTACTTATGAGAGACAAATGACAATCTAGTCAGCAACCAGACAAGGGAAGTCAGAAGCAAGATCTTCCTGTTGAGAACAGGTAGGTTGAGTGCTATCTAGTTGGAGATTTTATTTTTTAGTTGTTTATTTTGTTGGTTGCCACAGGTTGAGACTTGCTGGTAGCACATCTAAGGACTTTGGGATAGTCCTGGAACTCAGGTTGTATTAGCTGATGAGGCTTGGAGTGGAGGGTTGGCCAGCTGTCAGCATACTCTTAGAACCTTCTGGTAGGCTGCTCCCACTGACATGGAACTCAAGGCAGAAGTTAGTCTTTATATCGTGGAGATAAACAGATTAGTAGTAAGAAACTGTTAAAGAGAGCTGACGTCTTAGAAGGTGTGGCTACCCTGGCCCTTGACATCAAGACTTGGTAAGGCCCCTTCCAGCAAGACTCAGCAGTGTCTTCCATTGATGCAAACACCAGGCAATGCCCAGTGATGTAGTCTGTTGGAATCAGTTGGTAGGGTTTCTTGTTGTTAGGGGATGCTTTGACATACTTCATCAATGCTTTGTAGTAATCTAGCACAACACTATTTAGTATGAAATGTCTGACAGTAGTTACTTACTAGGGGAGTAACCAGCAGCCACATAGGCCTAATATTTCAAGTGGCAAGAGTCACAGCATTCTGTGTTATAGATCTCATGTTTGTAAAAGCAGTGGGCTGTTTGGTCTTTGTGGTCTGGTTTCTGCACAAATTTTGATCATTGTATTTTTCAGAATTTCATCCATAAAGGGTGCTAACAATCATTTTTCCCAGTTACTCAACAATATTATTAGAGCTGCCCCGTTTGTCAGAACCATAATGTGAGAAAAGCTGTCAGTACAAAGCAGTTCATCCTTCTCCCTTTGGAGCCTTTGTAAGAGTTCAGATTTGGGGGAGGTTTTTTTTTTCTGTACAGGTAAAGTATTCATATGAATATATTTTAGGTTACGTGTGCCTTTTTAGGAAAATGTAGAATTATGTCCACCAGCCAGGACAGAGGTGCCTATCCTCAAAATGACTGTAGATAAACTTCTAAAAGGCTTTAGCCTGATGTTTAACACAGTATCAAGATACACACTTTACAGGACAGAGTGTAAAGAAAGGTTTCAAGTCTTTAGATTCATCAGTGTCTTCACTACTATCATTATCTGGAATCAGCAGGGATAGTGAAGTGTGCCATTTATGTGTACAAAGACATGTTTACAAGGATATGATTGCACATTGTAATAGCAAAAGATTGGAAACAACCCAAATGTGCAAGTTAGAGGCTGGTTGGCGTAAATTGTGAAATATATCATGCAATGGAATGTTATGCAGCCATTAACAAGATGAATGAGTTCTGTCTGTAACAATACATACCAAACTTCAAGTTTTATTCAGTGGGAAAAGCCAGATGGGAAACAGTGTGAATTGTAAGATGTTACTGTGTGTGTGTTTGTGTGTGTGCACACATGCATGCATTTAAACCTCAAAAGAGCATATAGTTGTTGTATATGGATAGAATATCCCTGGAGAGAAGCACAAGAAGATAAATATTTGCCTTCAGTAAAGGTAGTCAGTAGCTGGGGGCAGGCTTAGGAGGGATATGTGCTTTTCATTCTCAATACATTTTGAATTTTGTATCATAAATGTTTATTGCCTATTCAGAATTTTTAAAAATGCTACATGGGACCCACCTTCTGGAATGCATTTGATAGAGTGATGGGTTCAGCAGGAAGACCACCTTGGACACTGTCAGGATATTCAGGGAAACCAGGACAAGGACATAGATGAGCTTGTCTGCACTGGGAAGGAAGGATGGGCTGGGTGAGAGACTTTGTGCAGAAGGACTGGAGAGCTGTGTGGCCAAAGGGAGGGGAGAAGGAGAGGAGGAAGTGAATGTGGAGTTATTGATTTGGGGAGGATTGGTATATAAATGATGCCTTTAATTAAAGGTTGAAAATGGGAATAAAAGCAGGTTGGTGGTGGGGGTTGTGAAAAGACTTCAGGTCCGGACATTGTGAATTCGAAGTGATGTGAGATAACCCTGGTGATGTCTTGCAGGCAATTCAGAGAACAGCTGTAAATACTATTAAAATGGCTTAAAGTACTTTTTTGGTATCATTTTTCATAGTTCTTTTGAAGTTGTTTTTTTGTTTTTGTTTTTGTTTTTGTTTTGAGACGGAGTCTCGCCCTGCCGCCCAGGCTGGAGTGCAGTGGCGCGATCTTGGCTCACTGCAAGCTTCGTCTCTCGGGTTCACACCATTCTCCTGCCTCAAACTCCCGAGTAGCTGGGACTACAGGCGCATGCCACCACGCCTGGCTAATTTTTGTATTTTTAGTAGAGACGGGGTTTCACCGTGTTCCGGGATGGTCTTAATCTCCTGACCTTGTGATCCGCCCGCCTCAGCCTCCCCAAATCTTTTGAAGTTTTTAGCCTACTCAAATATCTTTCCCATTCCTTAAGTATGATTATGGTGTAATGGAAAATTTAGGTTTTAAAAATATTTTAGTTTTGTGGTGACCAATACAAAACAATTATTTTGTTTTGAAATTTCCCATTACATATGTGTCTTGTACAAAGCCATTTACCGTTATAAACTAAAAGAGCTTGTGCCAAGGGAATGAGACTAATGGATTGTTCCAATCTCTGGTACAGTCTGAAAATATTAAATGAATGGTAAAACATTTAATGTGTCCATTAACTAATACTGCTAATTTACAGTGGGAGTGTGTGTGAAAGCCTACATAAATAATTTCTGAAGTCACTGTGATCCCTGTAATTACAATTAATACTGAAAAAACTTCTCAATTTCCCATGTGTGTTGTAATAGTTCCAAAACAATGCCCTGTGTTAATATATATCTTGTAAATATTTTGTTCTGAGAAGGTGCCTGGTTTACATAGACTTGCCTATGTTTGTGGATGAAGTCATTATTACTGTTATTGTTATTAACCAGCACTTTTGCGTTTCTTTTCTTGCTCACCATTTAAACGTGCACAGTAAGGTATAAGGTTGAGATGCAACTGTGCAGCAGCCCTGATTATTGTTCTTAAGGGGAGAAAAAGTGAGCAGCACGTGCAGTCTTTTTTGTCCGTCCTTTCAGGATAATGTCAGTAAATTCTTTGCCATTTCTTCATTCTCTCGCAGATGGCTAGGGAGGAAGGCAGATATAGTTTCAAATCTTACCTACACATAGTGACCTTGGACAAGTTACAAACCTTTCTAAGCCTTAGGGTCCTCCCAGCAAAGGACTGCTTGCCACTCTTTGAATTATGTGGATGAAATGAGATGATATACCTGGCCTGTTATAATTACTTCGTAAATGGTAAATCTTAGTATTTTTGACTTTTGAAATGATTTTAACTCCAAACATGAATAATGGAGTCATCTAAACCCTCCCTCATAGTCACTCCTCACAATGAGTTAGCAAGTCCCATTAATTCTACTTCCTAAAAATCTATGGAATCCTTTTCATCTCTGTCAGCTGCTGAAATCTTCATGGAGTGCTCCTATGCACAGCAGCCTCACTGCATGCCTAACTCATGTCCTCCCATGCGTTTCCTGCCGTTTAGTAAGTGTCTCCCACCACAGCTTTCCACCACCAGGTGGACCATCTATACTGCTGCCCTGCCAGTTATCTTCCTAAAATGAGTATCTGGTTTGTGTCTCTTCCCGGCTTAAAGCCCTTTAGTAGCAGTGCTGTGTCACTTTTAGGATCAAATCTGTACTCTTTAGTGTGGTTAAAAGGTTCTTCATAATTGCTCCTCTGATTTTATTTTCCATTTGCAGCCCATGGTTGTCATATGACACTATTCACAATACCCACCCCCTGTCTGATCTCTCTTCTTCAATGTGTTCGTGTATCCCTCGGCTTACAGTACCCATGCCTTCTCCTTCTCCCTCCTTGTGGCTTCTTCCCCACAGACATACACAGGAAAGTTTACTTGGCCTTGCCACCCACAACCCTGCCCCACTTTTTTTTCTTTTTTTTTTTTTTTTGAGACAAGTCTCACTCTTGCCTAGGCTGGAGTGCAGTGGCGTGATTATAGCTCACTGCAGCCTCAATCTCCTGGGCTCAGGTGATCCTTCTGCTTCAGCTTTCCCAGGCATACACCACCATGCCAGGCTAATTTTTAAGTTTTTGTAGAGATGGGGACTTGTGAGGTTGCCCAGGCTGGTCTCAAACTTCTGGCCTCAAGTGATCTTCCCACGTTGGCCTCCTAAATTGCTGGGATTACAGACATGAGGCATCGCTCCTGACCTCTTCGTGCCTTCTTATCTGAGTATCTTCTTCCCCAACAAAGCATTCTCAGACCCTTTAGTCTTGGTTAGTTTCCCCTTCACTGTGTTCTCATTGCACCCCAGGGATTGAAACCTTAGAGACAGTTCAGATCACAAAGGATCTTGTAAGCCATGCCAAGTGGTTTAGAAGATGACAGGAACCTACTCCATTGAAGTTAGTTTCACTTATCTGTGTTGCCCCATCGGACTGTGAGCTCTCTGAGTGAAAGGACTGGGTATTTCATTTCTGTTTCCTGGAGGCTGCAACATTGTTTGGCAGAAAATAGGAATGCTTTGTATTTTCTAATGAATAAATGGTTGGATTCAAATGGAGAGTGTAACTTTTAAACTATCACAACAGGTGACCTTCCGCTCTTTGCTCACAACCTTATAGCTTATCTAACCCTTCACCTTTGCCCATCACTGAAAACATTAACGTACTCTGTTGTTGGATTGTCTTTTAGTATAAAATCACAAAACAGACATAAAGTGGTGCAGTCATTAATTTGTAAATGGAGAAAAGTGCTATAAAGATAAGAATAGCATGTCGTGATGGAGAATAAAAGGGGAGACCTTCTTAGACAAAGTTTTAAGGGAGAACCGGAAAACTCTAATTTTTCAAACACTTGGATATTGAACTCACAGGGAGCTCACAAATTTGCAAATACTAAGCAAACTATACAGAATTATGCTGCAGATTTGTGTGGCTTGCCTATCAGTTTTGAATTCTTTTATTTACCTTGTAAAATATGCTTGTTTTATATTGGCATTGTAATATTAATTGACTTTAGTCTGTTCTTAGAGTACTCAGTACTTTTTAGATTTTTAAAACCAATTTTAGTAATAAGACATACCTATGTATTATATAGCTAAGTGAAATTATGCTTAATTATTTAAAAAAATTATGATAGGAAAAATAATTTTGTTATTGGTAATCTGAAACTTTCTTTCCATATCTTAACCCTTTTATTTCTGTCGAACAGTTTTTTATGACCTTTGAAATCTTAGAGCTCCATATAACAAAATATGGCAAAATGGATTGTGCCCTAGACACGGTTCTATGGACCATATGAAGGAGCCTGAGAAATAGGCCCTTTTTGTCTGGTATAACAGGAGAAAGAGGTTGTGATTTGAAGCTCAAAGACCTGACTATATCTTCTGCCTCTGTGACTTACCATGTTTGCAATTTTATAAAAGTTATGTTTCTTTTTACCTCTTATATAGACCAGTTATATGGAAGATTAAATGAAAGGGTGAATATGATCATATTGATAGCAAAGCACTTTGAAAATGTAAGATGCTGCAGAAGTAATCTTTCTGTTTATTTATCAAAATCAGAGCCCCATAAGTGTCCTATGTTTAATGAGCTTAATTATTAGTTCCTTTGGTTGTTGGTATCCATAGATTTTAACTGATATTATTGAAATTATGAATATAATAAGAAAATAGATTTCAGGTGCTATTGATTTACTGGTTTATTATTACAATACCAAAATTTATAATTATGTATTATGTTTTTTTAATGGGTGTGGTAGGCTGAATAATGGACCCCCAAAGATGTTCACATCCTAATCCCTGGAACTTATGGAATGAATGGCACATTACCTGGCAAAAGAAACTTTGTAATTGTGATCATGTGATCTTCATATGAGATGATCCTGGATTATCTAGGTGGGCCCAGTGCAATAAGAGGGAAGCAAGAGGAATCAGAGAGTCAGAGAAGATGTGACTGTGGAGGCAAGAGGTTGGAGAGAAGCAAGGAAGGGGCTGCAAGCTGAGGAAGGTAGGCAGACCCTAGAAGCTGAGAGAGGCAAAGATGTGGATTCTCTTCTAGAGTCTAGAGTCTCTGGAAGGAATGGAGCCCTCCCAACATCTTTATTTTATTTTATTCATTTTCAGAAACAGATTTAGAGGGTACAGGAGCAGCTTTGTTCCATGGATATATTGCATAGTGGTGAAGTCTGGGTTTTAGTGTAACCAGCACCTGAATAGTGCACATTGTAGAAATTAAGTAATTTATCATCTGTCACCCCCTTCCACCCTTTAGAGTCTCCAATATCCATTATTCCACACTATGTCCACGTGTACACATTATTTAACTCCCACATATAAGTGAGAACATGTGGTACTTCAGATTCTGAGTTATTTCACTGAAGATTAATGGCCTCTAGTTCCATCCATTATTCTGCAGAAGATATGATTTTATTCTTTTTTATGACTGAGTAGTATTCCATGGTGTATGTGTGTGTGTGTTTGTGTGTGTATGTATACACACACACACATATATAGTTTCATGTACATGTAGTTTCACTTATAAATATATATATATGCAGTTTCACTTATATATATATACACACACACATACACCATGGAATACTACTCAGTCATAAAAAAGAATTATATATATGTATGTCACAGTTTCTTTATACAATCATTTGTGATGGATACTGGATACTTAGGTTAATGGACACTTAGGTTGATTCCTCATCTTTACTATTGTTAATAGTGCTGCAATAAACGTACGAGTGCAGGTATACGAGTGCAGGTATCTTTTTAATGTAGTGATTTCTTTTCCTGTAGGTAGATACCCAGTAGTGAGATTGCTGGGTCAAATGGTAGTACAATTTTTAGTTCTTTGGGAAATCTCTATACTGTTTTCCATAGATGTCGTACTAACATACATCCACACCAACAGTGTACAAGCATTCCCTTTGCTCCACATTTCTTGCTAATACCTGTTGTTTTTTGATTTTTTAATAATAGCCATTCTGACTGCTCTAAGATGGTGTCTCATTGTGGTTTTTGTTTGCATTTCTCTGATGATCAGTGATGTTGAGCATTTTTTTATATGCTTCTTGGCCATTTGTATGTCTTTTGAAAAATGTCTGCTCCTGTCCTTTGCCCACTTTTTAATGGGGTTATTTATTGTTGTCATATTGTTCAACATGTTGATTTTAAACTTCTGAAACCTACAACTTTAAGAGAGTACATTTCTGTTGTTTTAAGCCACTAAAATTGTGATAATTTGTTACAACGGCAATAGGAAACTAGTACAATGTGGATTGACTAAACATTCATAACTATAATTTCTTTGAATTATAAGAAATTAAATTCTAGCTTTGTCTAATAGTCTTCAAAAGAAATGGTGGTGAAATTAAATTCTAGCTTTGACCAATAGTCTTCAAAAGAAATGGTGGTGAAATTAAATTCTAGCTTTGACCAATAGTCTTCAAAAGAAATGGGGGTTTATTATTGATCATATGATTATACATGTGTGTGTATATATATACACACACACGCACATATATACACACATATATACACACAAACACATATATGTATATATAGATCCCATAGTAAGATACCCCAACAAGTAACACATGAAGCCTTTCTTGGTGATTCCTCAAGGCCAAGTCCTTTGTCATGTCCTTTTCCTAGGGAAGGCAGGGCAGGAGGGCACAGCTGCACAGGGACCTCTTTATTCTTGATGGTTTCACTCTCATCTTCTATTTTTGATGCTCTGGTGAACCAGATTCTTCTGTGAAGTAACAGTTAGAACCATGACTTTGAAATACAGGTTTAAAGACATTAAGAGGGGGCAGTTCCCTGGACCCCTCCGCAGGACCTGTGACAGGGGTGGGAGGGGTGGCTCGTTTTGCTTGGCCAAGTTCAAACCCATTGTGGGAGGGGGAGCACATGGGCAAGCAAGTGCTGGGGCAGGGGTGAGCACTTTTGGGCTCCAGCCCTACGGTAGCATCTGGGGGTGTATTACAATTAATGCTCTTTCAGCAGTTGCTGTCCATGGATAGCTAAATGTTAACCAGCTCAGTGGAGAGTCAGGGTGACAGCCTTTTACACCCTGCCCTCTTGGTACCCAGGTCCTTGTCTGGCATTCAGGAAGAATCAGGTCCCAGAGACTTGAAGGATGGTGAATGCAGAGGTTTTACTGAGTGATGGAAGTGGCTGTCAGTGGGATGGGGAGCTGGAAAGGGGATGGAGTGGGAAGAAAATCTTCCCCTGTCCAACCCAAACTCCTTTCTGAGTGTCCAGCTGCCTCTTTGACGTTCAGGTGCTTCTTCTCTTCTCTCCTTCTCTGCTGTGCTGCTCTGCTCTTCTGCCAGTGGAGTTTAAGGGTTTTTATGGGTACAGGATGGGTGGGGGGGGGGGCATGGTGGGCCAGGGTGGTTTTGGTAAAAGCAACATTCAAATGGGAAAACAGGGATAACTGTTCTCATTTAGGGTCATGGTTTCCAGGCTTGAGAGTAGGGCCTTTGCTGGGGAACCACCCTCTTCTATCAATATTTACCTGTCTCCTGTCCATATCAATATGATAGTCCCAGAAAGATGTTAAGTAGATTGCTTTCCTTTAAAATCTTTGTATAGATTCTAAGACTATATAAATTGTGTGATGAATTCCGTGCTAATTTGAAAAATGTTTGGCTTCTGCTGCCTTACATATCTTTATTTTATTAAAGTGTAATGTTTTACTAAATACTTTTCAAGAAAAGTTTGATTTTGTAGTACTTTGGATTTTTTAATTTAGAAAGAAAAATTTTGCTTTTTAGAATTTAAGATCCTGTGGACATTCTATGTATGCAGTGAAAACATTGGTATTGACAGCATTAAAATATGTGGTTCCTTTTTTATGGAAACAGATATTTGAATTTATGTTTCATTTATATTTTATACTTTAAGGCAATAAAAATCTAAGATTAGGTTATAGAAGGAAGTCAAATTACCATGGAAAATGACATCGTTATGATTTCATGATTCCTTACTCAAGAAGTAGATTTTTTTTTTAGGGAGTCGAACTGACCTAAACTTAAGCAGAATCATTGAAGTCCAAGAATTATGAAAGTAAGATTTGGTAGCTATCTTCAGCTCAGTCCATCCCCCCTCATCTCAATCAGCGATTGGAAGTCTTAGTTCATTACCTTCTGTGGTCATTTTAGGTCATTTGAGCAAGGGAGCCACATTACTCATCGAATTTGAGTTTGCTATGGTGGAGGGGGTGGGAGGCCAGAGACAGGTCCTGGTGGATGTGGTCTGCCAGGTGAGCTCAGAGGCAAGAGCTGAATAGGGTCTATGTGTATATAAGGAGGCTGACATCCAGGTCCCTCGCCTTCTTAGTTCCTTGGAGATTTTCTTGGAGTTATCAAATACTCAGGTACTTTTTTTTAATTAACGAAAATTTCAAATGTATACAAACTCAGGATAACTGGATAATGACCCCACATCCCCATTGCCCAGCTCCTAGCATTATCTAGCTCTTGTCCTACTTGCTTCATCTGTTTTCTCTTTCCTATTTTTTTTTTTTTTTTTTTTTTGAGACAGAGTCTCGCTGTGTTGCCCAGGCTGGAGTGCAGTGGCCGGATCTCAGCTCACTGCAAGCTCCGCCTCCCGGGTTTACGCCATTCTCCTGCCTCAGCATCCTGAGTAGCTGGTACTACAGGCGCTCGCCACCTCGCCCGGCTAGTTTTTTGTATTTTTTTTTTTTAGTAGAGACGAGGTTTCACCGTGTTAGCCAGGATGGTCTCGATCTCCTGACCTCGTGATCCGCCCGTCTCGGCCTCCCAAAGTGCTGGGATTAGAGGCTTGAGCCACCGCGCCCGGCTCTCTTTCCTATTTTTATCTCAAGTGTTTTAAAGCAAATCTTTCACATCATTGCACTTTATCCCTCATTCTTTAATAGGCATCCCTAAAATGTGGTTGCTGGATTTCAACTCTCCCTCTTTTCCATCTTCTCTGATGCTGCTTGGGTATGCAGAAGCTGTGACAGGGAAAGGTTTACTGAACTGAACATGGTTATGCAGTTCAGAATTGTACAATGAAGGAATAATATTTTTAATTTTTCTTGCTCTATTATGCTGTTACTTTTGTGTTAACTCCTCGTATAAGAAATGTGTTAATTGTGGACAACTCATTTAGTGTCTGCATTTGTTTCTTCTTTTCAATATGTTGTAATAAAATTAGCTCATACTTAATTTGCATGGATATTTGAAGGATCCATGATATAATGCCTCTTTTTTTTTCTTTTGCCGTAAGTCAGTAGTCAACAGAATAACAGCATTTCAGGTTAAGAAGAGACCTTCTGCTGGTGCAATATGGAGAAAGACACACTCTTGGCAAAGGTGTTCCACTCTTGTCCAGAGGTCTTTATCTTTTCTCTGATTCATTGATTTCTCAGAATAATTGTGTAATATATTTACAGAAATTTTCCATTAGAGTTTGTTTTTTAGTACTTGTATTTTTTTTGTAGAATCTCATCACAGTGAGTTTTATTTCATATCTATGCTCCGGAATTCTCAGTTGATTATGTGTGTCATTGTATAGGTAATTCCTTGATTTGTAGCTTGGTTTTTGAAATAAATATTACATCCAAAAGATACATAGTTTGTTAGAGAGATACATCAGCAGCCTTGGTGCTAATTTTTTCAAGTTCATGACAAATGCCACCCTCTTTATTTTGAATATCTTCAGGAATGTTTCAAAGTTTGATACCTTCGAAATACCTCACTGATACCCTAAGATCTGTAAGTTGTTATTCTGCCGAAATAACCCGTTAGAATGATGTCAGTCAGCCAGAACTGAAAGTGTAAAGTGACTCTCAAAGATCTTTGACTGTCAGTAGAGAGAGAAGATGTGCGTCTGTTTATAAATCTAAACATGGTTCTAAGCAGACATCTGAAAAGATTTTTAGGTAATTCTGAAAGAGAATAGGGAAGACCTTAGTTCAACTAGCACACAATTTGATTTAGGATCTTGTTTACATAGTGCACTGCCTGCAGAGCAGAATTTCTTTATAAGTTTCAGCTGTAGATTAATAATAATGTGTGTGAATTGCCTGTCTAGCTTAGTCCTATCATTATTCCATTACATCTTTATAACTTATTTTACATCATTTTCGATGTTATGAAATTTGTGTTCTGGGATTCCATGGAACTAATATCTCTCAAGAATTTTTGAGCACTTAATGCAGATTCCACAGTGTTCACATCTATAAAATGAACATGTATGGTATTGCACCAGCATGATAAGGTCTCTTCCTAATCTGAAATGCTGTTATTCTGTTGGTTAAAATGATACTAGCTGTTGAAAATTCCGATGGCACTTTCTTTGGTCATGGTGCCAGAATTGCATTTGTTGTGACATTTTACTTCACTTAGTCTTCCATTAAAATTCAAGCACCCTTGGGAGAAAATATGCATTAAACCTTTATCATCTATTAACACCTCGGAAAAACTGCTTTTTAGGTTAGTTGTCATATTAGAAAACAGATGGGGCTTGAGACAACTGGATCATAAAATGGAGAAGCATCAACCCCAGAAAACAAAGGAATTGGAAGAGACTTTGTGACTTGCAACTCAAAATGCCTCCAGGGACCACTGGGTCATATAAGAGTATGCAGTGGTCAACAGAAGAAAATAGGCCACACTGTTTGTACTTGTACCTCTCTAATTATGGTGAATTTTAGCCTTTTTTTAAAAAAAATTTTTTTAAATAAAACAGCAATTCAGGGTTTAAACAGAATGGAGAAAAAAATCAGAAATCATAATTTTGTGGCCTCTGTTATATTACATGGGATGCCATAGATGAAAGACTATTTCAGACTGATCCCCCAAAAGGAACGCTGTTGAGGGCAGATGAAAACACTGGGAATTTTGGGAGCAGAAGGATGCTAAAAAGAAAGAGATCCATAAAGATTAAGAGCACTTTCTTGACATTACTTATACCAGACTCCGCCTTTACAAAAAGGCAAATTGGATACTTTCACTCCCCTTCGTGGTTGATAAACAGAGGAGTACATCAGTATCACCTGTGTAGCTTTGCCAAACTACATCTAAGACTATCCACACCCGCCGGGCGCGGTGGCTCACGCCTGTAATCCCAACACTTTTGGAGGCTGAGGCGGGCGGATCACGAGGTCAGGAGTTCAAGACCAGCCTGGCCAACATGGTGAAACCCCGTCTCTACTAAAAATACAAAAATTAGCTGGGCATGGTAGTGCGTGACTGTAATCCCAGCTACTCCAGAGGCTGAGACAGGAGAATTGCTTGAACTGGGACCCAGGAGGCAGAGCTTGCAGTGAGCCAAGATCTTGCCACTGCACTCCAGCCTGGGCGACAGAGCAAGACCCTATCTCAAAAAAACAAAAACAAAAACAAAGAACTCTTCACAACCTCACCACAAACCAAGATTTAGATGCAGCAAGTCTGCTTTGGAGCTTGGTTGGGTAATTTGGGAAAAAAAACAAAAAAACAACAACAAAATCTCATTTTGGTTCAAGTGTACATGTGCAATTGCAGAAGTGTGCTCTTGGAAGCAGAGGTTTCCAGTTTACTCTTTGAAATATAAGAGTATCTCTGCTCTCAAAATAATCGCTTCAGGGCTGGGCACGCTGTGGCTCACGCCTGTAATCTTAGCACTTTGGGAAGCCAAGGCGAGAGGATTGCTTGAGCGCAGGAGTTTGAGACCAGCCCGGGCAACACGGTGAAACCCCGTCTCTACTAAAATACAAAAAATTAGCCAGGCATGGCGGTGTACCCCTGTAGTCCCAGCTACTCGGGAGGCTGAGGCAGGAACATTGCTTGAACCTGGGAGGTGGAGGTTACAGTGAGCTGAGATCGTGCCACTGCACTCCAGCCTGGGCAACAGAGCGAGAGTCCATCTCTAAATAATAATAATAATAATAATAATAATAATAATAATTGCTTCAGATGCACAACTACATTGCAGTTTGGCACATTTAAGTTTCCAAAGTGAGTTATTTTATTCCATAAAAGAATGTAAAAAAGCAACATACATAATTAAAGAGTTGGAAATAGATTTCATGAGGAAAAATGGAAGAGGCATATAAAGCCTGAGCAGTTGGCAACTTCAGGTATAGCAAAGCTAGTGTTAAGAAGGCACATAATACAAAGTATAAAAGGATTAGCTGGGCATGGTGGTGCACGCCTGTAGTCCTATCTACTTGGGAGGCTGAGGTGGGAGGATCACTTCAGTGCAGGAGTTGAAGGCTACAGTGAGCTTTGATTGTGTCAGTGCAGTCCAGCCTGGGTGGCAGGTGAGACTCTATCTCCAAAAATAAAAAGACACACAATTATTTCTGATTAGACTGTAATAAACATCAAATTGTATCTCCTGAATTATAATAATGCAATAAAAATTGATACAGCACTGTAAAAATTTTCACTTGTCCTGCTTTCCAATAAAGGCTTCACGTTGCCTATGAATTTTTATTTCAATAAAAGCAGTTCAGGATTAATCACTAACGATACAACAGTAAGTCCTGCTATAGAGCAGTTGAAATCAATTTGTTGTAAAGTACTTTAGGTTAGAAATAAGAATTTCCTAACAGAAAAGGTTGTTGGACATTAAAAATGACCAGAGAAGTTTGCAGAATTTCCATCATTGCAGAATAAAAAAATCTGAGTTAAAATGAGTAGCTGGCAATCTTAACTAGTTTACATGTGATACTTATTAGAGATGCCTTGCTGAATTCTTTCAGCGATATACAGACCCTGATACTCTTCATTTTAGTAAACATTTTGCCGTTTTATGCTACTGGGCAAGGTTAAATACAAGTGCAATTAAGGAGAGTCCATTTTTTCCCAATTTGTTGGTTGATATTTTCCTAATATTTTCTAAGGTCAGTCGGTTGTTATCATTATGCCCATTTTGGTGGTTTGCTAGTCAGTGACTATTTTGTTGACACAGGTCTCCGTTTTTGACTTTTCATTTCACTTTTCATCTTGGACCACACTTACACAAAAAATATACCTTGCAGAAAAAATCCGTAAATGTAAATGTGTATGCAGAAAAAATCCATAAATGCTTTCTTTGCCTGCTAAGAAGAATTGTGATTATAACATTTACTGAGCTTGACTGCATGGCAGAGACTGTACTAAATGTTTTACCTAGATTAGCTCATGGATCCACAGCTGACGCTGCAGAGTTACTGTGAGTTACTGCTCTGTCCCTTCTTAGCAGAGGATAGACATGGTTAGGGAGCTCAGGAAATGTGTCCACAGCCAGACAGGTAAGAAGAGATGTTGCTGGGATTCAGGGTGGGTCAGTGTGACTCCAAAGTTTTTTGGTTTTTTTTGTTGTTGTTGTTGTTGTTGAGATAGTCTCGCTCTGTTACCCAGGCTGGAGTGCAGTGGCACAATCTCAGCTCACTGCAACCTTTGCCTCCCAGGTTCAAGTGATTCTCCTGCCTTAGCTTCCTGAGTAGCAGGGACTACAGGTGTATGCTACCATACCTGGCGCATATATATATATATATTTTAGTTGAGGTGTGGTTTCGTTATATTGGCCAGGCTGGTCTTGAACTCCTGACTTCAGACGATCCGCCCACCTCAGCCTCCCAAAGTGCTGGGATTACAGGGGTGAGCCACCGCACCCAGCCTGACTCCAAAGTTTAGAGACAGAGTTAGATTATGCTTTTATATTAGTGATTTCCAACTGAGAATTAACAGCTCCCTCTAATTCACTTCTCTTTAGAAACTTCTTTCATTAAGTTATAACATTGTTGGGGGGAACAATAAAATATCTTTAGACACTAGGTCTCAAACTTGGCCACACTTTGGAAATTACCTGAGAGTTTCCAAAAAAATACTGGGCCTCAAAGTCCTCATCTCAAGTGATCTGCCTGCCTTAATCTCCCAGAGTGCTGTGATTACAGGCATGAACCACTGCACCCAACCCCCCAAAATACTGGGGTCTCACCCTCAGATGTTCTGTGTTCATGGAGTGTAGCACAGACCTGGAGAATTTTTTAAAACTCCATATGTTCCTATTTTGGAACAATGCAAATTTTTGAATTCTAAATGCTCATCTTTCTGTTAGTAAAAATTTAAGTAACGTTTTTATTACAGAAGTAGTGCGTATTTGATTTAGACACTACAGAAAGGCTGGGCTTGGTGGCTTACACCTGTTGATCCCAGCACTTTCGGAGGCTGAGGCTAGAGGATGGCTTTAAGCCAGGAGTTTGAGACAGCCTGGGCAACATAGGGAGACCTTGTCACTACAAAACTAAAAATAAATTAGCTGGGTGTGGTGGCACATACCTGTGGTCCCAGCTACTCAGGAGACTGAGGTGGGAGTATCGCTTGAGCACAGGAGGTTGCGGCTGCAATGAGGTGTGATCGAGCCACTATACTCCAGCCTGGGCAGAGCAAGACCCTATCTCAAAAAACAAAACAAAACCACAGACAAAAAAAATTATGATTAAAATTATCTGTCATTCCTTCACTGAAAGATAGCAGTGCAGTATTTATAGTATGGGTTTTAGTATGCAGTATCTATGTATGGGGTTTTTTTTTTTTTTTTTAGCTTGCACACCTTTATATATTTGACATCTTAACTGCAATGTTACTCTTCTATAGATTTTTATATTTAATGCCAAATTTTTTTTGTCTGTTTTATGCATTTATATGCATTGTCAGACTGAGAAATTTTTGACTCTTACATAATAGTGTCGTTGGCTCAATCCTTACAGGTCAGTAACTCCCAAGGTAGGGCAATATTTCTATTAATGGAAAGTTCATATATTATTTGAGTTAGCACTTACGAAACTGATTTAGATGTCTGTCCTTTGGACCCCATCTTCTCTAGTACTTTTTCAGGCAAGGTAATCCTTGGTTTACTTCTTGTCTTCCTTGTACCCTCTTTAAAGCAAATCCCACGTGGTTTTTATCCCTGGCCCTGGCAGGCAGTACATGCTCAATAAATGCTTGAATGGATGAACAGACAGGCAGGTGTACCCCAGAATCTGATGTGGGACTGGTGGTTATAGTTTGAAAAAATTACTGAAGTAAGTTCAGATATGTCTGAAAAAAATGATTGGTAAATATGATGGTGGTAGGAGAGGCAGTTAGAGTGGGGTTGAGGTAAGCACAAGGACTCGGAGACATTTTAGGATAGGTGAGCTTCAGCTCTTCCAGGAAAAGTAAAACGTCTTCTAGTTCCAGAAACGTCCTGGGCCTGTCCTCCCCAACAGGCCTGGTTTTTGCTGGTGAATAACCCCCCCCCCAAGTATGGTGGAGGGATTGCGTTCTATCCTTCCATCTCCCCTATCCTACTCACTTGTAGGACATCTTATTCTCAAAATAAGGACATAATAATACATTTTGGAGTTTGCTCCTCCCCGGGTATCTTCCTAATAAAGATTTCGATGAGAAGCTGCTGCAGTGTAATGCATTTCAGCTAGGGATAACCAGAGCCTGTCGGTCAACAGCTGCATCTGTCCCATCCTTTCCTAGGAAGGTCTGGGATGAGGAAGAATTTAAATAAAAGGTGGGAGGGGACTAGAGCATTGAAGGACTGCCGAGGGATTACCCCAGGAAGGAAAAAGTCCATCTGGGAGGCATTAACGGGTTTGTTGGTAAGCCAGGCTCGTCTAGTAAGCCCAGACAACTCTGGGCTGCTCGCTGAGGTATTTGTGGCACTGTGGCCACAAAGCCAGTATGATTTCTTTTTCATACTGATTTCTTATAATGTCATTTTATAATCAGTAGATTTCTTAATCACAAGGGCTATAAATCAAAATAACTTTCCAATTTTTTTTGCCTCTGGAAAACTTAACTGTATTAAATGTGTTATGATCTTTCCTTGCTTATTACTGTTCACTTTAAAACAGGTTTTTATTGAAAAGGAGAAATTGCAAATGTGTACATTTTACTTTATTAGTATACAAGCACACATGATTTATATTGCTGAAATCATTTAGAATTGAGGCATTTGTGTAATTCCAAATATGCAAAGAAAAATTAGAAGCTATTCTTTATCCTTCTTTCTCCCCTTTTTCTTGAATTTGCAGTGACTTTACAAGACATTTAATGTAAAGGCACCAAAGACAGTTAAAACCATTAGTCATCATGCTTTACTTAGAATTCAGCAAAGAACAAAGTTAAAGAACAAAATAGCAAGCCTGCTTTATTTGTCTGAATAATGCTTGTCTCATGATACTTTATCTCATATAAGGGAAGGAGAGGGAATCCTTAGAGTTACATCATATAAGGTAGCAAAAAATAAATACAGTAAATGCTAGAGACAATATTTATTCAGAAAACATCAGTGAGTCCAATGAAACTTGGAGACTCTGAAATGCTGTGCCAGTCATTAGAGCCAGGAGTGTATTATGATTTAATGGTACCTCTCTGCTGCATCTCATGAGCTGTCCTAGAAAAACATTTTGAAGCAATAAAGCATCCATTTGGCTCTTAAGTAATGAGAGGCATTGTTCTTTGCATTAACTATTTATTCAGGAAGAGAAGTGACCAACTGTTAATAAGCTTTATCCAAAGAGGGTCGTGGAAAACAAGAAAATGCAAAAGTGAGGTTCTCTTCAATTTCATATGCAATTAACAAATATCCAGAGCTGACTGATTGGTGCTCCTCTTCCATGTGACTTTTGGCTGGCTGTATTTAAGGGTGAGTGCCTGTTAGATGTATTTAAAGCTTCTGGGTTTAAGGAAGGACTCTGTAGCCTGAACCCATGACAAATGAGAGGCGGCAATGACTTGTGAGTAGCTAAGACTGGGTTGATCTCTCTGTTGTTTTGAATAATGGACTTATTTTCCAAGATATGAATAGTAATGATTTAGGCTTACTAGTTTACTCCTTTTGGGAAGGATTCATTTTTTCTTTTTGTTTGTTTTAGAAGATTATTGCTCTTTCATTACTTGTGAAATCTGCTCAATAATCCAATGTAACGTTTAGACTTATCACTTGATCAAGAGGCTTTTAACTTGAGAAAAATTCTTATTTGCTATATAAACAGATATGTGCTTTATTCTTTGGAAATAGTTTCCAGGTAGGAATGCAACATTTTTCTCTTGTTCTGCAAGTAAATAAATGATCTTTTCTTGACAGTAAATGTGTAGGATTTAGTAACTTCAAGATTATAGCCAGAATATTGTATTTACAAATAAATAGGGGCTTCTTTCAAGTCATTTCAGAATCTTACTTTGAAGCACTTTGATCCTATGACAGTGTGAAGTTTTCATTCCACTTGCTTTAAGGTCCTTAATGTAATTAAGTTGCCTTTTTAATGACATGAAAAAAGATAAAACTCGCAATTCTTTTCTTCCCTAAAGCCAACAAAAGGATGTTTATGTTAATTCTTTGTCCCTGCTCTCACTAAATACTAGTACAGTGGAGTTCTACACAATGGAGGAAGAATCTTCATAAATCATTAAAATAGACAGTAGCAGTGATATGTAAACTCAATATTATTTAAATATTAACAGAATATTGTTGATACCATAATAAATCAATTAGGTGGCCGGGCACAGTGGCTCACAGCTGTAATCCCAGCACTTTGGGAGGCCGAGGTGGGCAGATCATGAAGTCAAGAGATCCAGACCATCCTGGCCAACATGGTGAAACCCTGCCTCTACTAAAAAAAAAAAAAAAAAAAAATTAAGAAATCATTTAATATTGCATTCCTTTGATTTTTAATTTAGAAATATTTTCCATATTGAAAACTAAAATAATTAAGAAATCATTTAATATTACATTTCTTTGATTTTTAATTTAAAAATATTTTCCATATTGAAAACTATGTATTCCTTCTAAGCTTACTATGAATTATTTTGAAGTATATTTAAAATCAGTTTGCAAGATATATTTCGTGGAATAAGAATGCATTGTGTCTTTGGGTTTATAGCCTTAGAAAAAAAGGCTAAAGAGCCCAAGTAAGTAGCAAAAGGGTCAAAGATAGAAAAACTCCTTAGGCTTTTTCTTTCCTAGACCACATTATTTTTATCATACAGAGGACAAAAACATAAGAAATAAAGACTCAGGTTAGAAATGGAATTACCTCAGAAGGTGTCAGGTTTTGCAACAATCTTTCTCTTTGGGTGTTAACAATCATTAGATTGAATTATCCCTTTCAGATCATCACTCCATTCAGAAGGCTAATGCTGTGTGCTGAGAACAGAAAGGAGATGGAGGATTGGATCAGCTCGCTGAAGTCTGTACAGACCAGAGAACCCTACGAGGTAAAATAGCATCTTTTCTTCCGTCTCGTGTTCTTAGGAAATAAATGTTAACCAAAGGGTTAGAGCTCTACTGTGCAAACGTAAGTATGTGTACACTCCTTCAGCAACTTGTTTAAACCAGATTTTGAAATTCTTAGCTTAAAGCAAAGGGCTTTGGTTTTAAAAATGACGGATTTGAAAATTTGACCATAACTATATGCATTCCAAAGAGTTCAGCATCTGTAGCCTTGTTCGCTGGCTTGGCACATCTGTCCTCACATCTCTGTTCTAGGTGGCCCAGTTTAATGTGGAACATTTCTCAGGGATGCACAACTGGTACGCCTGCTCCCACGCCCGGCCCACCTTCTGTAACGTGTGCAGAGAGAGTCTTTCCGGAGTCACCTCCCATGGCCTGTCCTGCGAAGGTACTGTAGCACCTAGCATGTGTTTTCTCCAGACAGTGACCACACTGTAGACATGCCACTGCTGGTTTCACTGTAGCTTTAAATTGGGCTTTCCACACCTAGGACTAGCTTGAGAAATATTTTTGCTCAGGAAAAAAATAACATAGTCATTTAAAGGAAACATAAATCAAAATACAGCATTTCAGCCCCAAGAAACTAGGAACTACTGTCTAAAAAAAAAAAAAAAATCTTTGGACCTTGTGTAATCATTCTGGTATTCTTTATTCTGGTTGATTATGGAGAGCAAAACTTTTTGTGAGGACAGTATATACTCTTTGGCAGAATTTCTGATTGTTAATTATATTGGACTGTTTTAAATATTGTTTTCTTTCATTTCATTTGTTTAATCTACATAGGTATCATCCTTTTTAATTTCCTTAAAATTTTCTAACAATAAGGCCTATGCTGTTGTTATTTTGTTTTGTTTTGAGAAAGGGTCTCACCCTGTCACCCAGCCTGGAATGCAGTGACATGATCAAGTCTCTGTGCAGCCTCAGCCTCCTGGGCTCAAACGATCCTCCTACCTCAGTCTCCCTAGTAGCTGGGACTACAGTCAAGCACCACCACACCTGGCTAATCTTTTTTTTTTTTTAAGTTTCTAGAGATGGGGGTCTCACTGTGTTGCCCAGGCTGGTCTCAAACTCCCGGGCTCAAGCAATCCTCCCGCATTGGCCTCCCAAAGTGCTGGATTAGAGGCATGAGCAGATTTGTGAGTTATTTTTAATGTAAGAGCAGTGACCACCAAAAGCAAATACATTAATAATTGCCAACAGAAAACTCATAACTTCTTCAGAGTTATTTTATTTCATACTTCAGTGATTACACTGCTGTGTACTACTTTTTGAACTATATATGGTAATAATAATACCAGCGTTTTTTCTCTAATCCAAAAGTTTCTTAAGTAATTTGGAATATCACTTATTTATAATTAAGTAATAAAGTAGTAATAGAGTCACAGCCTTAATTGATTTTAAACTATAAAATCTGTGATATGTCATTGTTTCAAATATTTAATATGATACAGCATAGTGGTTAAGAATAGAGCTCTTGCCGGGCACGGTGGCTCAAGCCTGTAATCCCAGCACTTTGGGAGGCCGAGGCAGGCGGATCATGAGGTCAGGAGATCGAGACCATCCTGGCTAACACAGTGAAACCCTGTCTCTACTAAAAATACAAAAAATTAGCCGGGCATAGTGGTGCGTGCCTGTAGTCCCAGCTACTTGGAGGCTGAGGCAGGAGAATGGCGTGAACCCAGGAGGCGGAGCTTGCAGTGAGCCGAGATGGTGCCACTGCACTCCAGCCTGGGCGACAAAGCGAGACTCCATCTCAAAAAAAAAAAAAACGAACCAAGAATAGAGCTCTTCAGTCAAACTATCTTCCACTTCCACCATTACAAACTATAAGCAGGAGAAATTGTTTAACTGACTTAGACTTTCCTCTCCTCATCGATAAGATGCGGATAATAGTCATTTATGCCTCACAGAATCACTATAAAAACTAAATGAGAGAATATATGCAATAAAACTACTTTTCTAGTTCAATAAATTGCAAGAAGTTTGTAACTGTTTTGTAAGAAACTTATTCCAAATTTGCATCATGGGCTTGAGGCATTAAAATTCATGAAGGAGAAAATTTGGAGAAGGCATTAAAGCTTTCTTTTTAGACTTAAAGAATGATTGCAAAAGAGATCTGATTGGCCTTTGTGATGACTTTAGTAATCTAAAAGGGTTCACATAGAGCCGAATGACTCCTACCAGGTCTGTAATATTATATGGTATTATTTTAAAGATTTTACTAAAATCTTTATTCCAAAAATGCTAACAAGACACCACATCTGAGACAGTCTGTGGTACCCTTCTGGTTTGAGGGTTATACATTATTAAATATATGTATTTAAAAATTGAGTCAGTAGTGGAATGACTGAATTTTTTTCTAAGCATTTTAAAAGAAAAATGAAAATTACATTATTTGGTGAGAATAAGAAACTTAAAAGTCTTTATATTTGTTATATTCGGCTGGGTGCGGTGGCTCACGCCTGTAATAGCAGCACTTTGGGAGGTCGAGGCAGGTGGATCACCTGGGGTTGGGAGTTCGAGACCAGCCTGACCAACGTGGAGAAACCCCGTGTCTACTAAAAATACAAAATTAGCCAGGCGTGGTGGCACATGCCTGTAATCCCAGCTACGTGGGAGACTGAGGCAGGAGAATTGCTTGAACCCGGGAGTTGGAGGTTGCGGTGAGTGGAGATCGGGCCATTGCACTCCAGTCTGGGCAACAAGAGTGAAGCTCCATCTCCAAAAAACCGAAACAAAACAAATAAATTTGTTATATTCTTCTATAGATAATGTAATTTTCAAGACTTTTTAAAAAGTCTCAATTATCAGATTAAACCATTTTTTAATGAAAATTATATATTAGTATTCATTTCCTTTGTTGGTAAAAATTTTTAAATCTGCAGTATCTTGCCTGTTAGTATTTTCAGAACCATAGCAGAAGACTTTAAAAATCTCAAGGGTTTAATAAATATAAAAAAGTTGCCTTTTTATATTTTATGAGAATATGGTTGTTCTGGATATTTTCATCATAATCAAAGTCATACTTACACTTTTGAAAACCCCCTAAAATCTGAATAAGCAGCTTGCTTGATAAAACTGAAAACATTAGATACAAGAGGCTTTAAATATTGTAAGAGATGCAAATATTATGATGTGTTCCACGGTGAATATGAATAACTTTGTATGAGCATAGAATTCAGCTTCCAATCTATGAAGCCTTCACTACATTTACTAGCCTTTCTACCCTCATTTCCACAATAAAATGAAGCCACACTGATTTGTTTCCTAGATGTATATTGAATAACTAAAGTTATTATTTTAAAGCTTTGCATATATAAAATATTATATGAATGAAAAATAGCAGACAGAAAAATCGAATTTATTAATAATCCCCTAAGTCAATTAAGAATATTAATTGTAATTTCAGGGCATAATTGTCCTTAACAGTTATTTAAACAATAACCAAAAAAGATAAATGATAATTTAAAAAAAATCAACAGCATCAAAATATGTTATCATGGGTACTTACGAATTTTGATCTTAAATGATTTTTTTTTTGCAATGGGGGGACTCATTTTGTTGCTCAGGCTGGAGTGCAGTGGCACAATCACGGCTCATTGCAGCCTTAATTGCCCAGGCCCAAGCAATTCTCCCACCTTGGCCTTCCGAGTAGCTGGCACCACAGGCATGCACCACCCATGCCTGGCTAATTTTTTTTATTTATTACTTGTAGAGACTAGGTTTCACCATCTTGCCCAGGCTGGTCTCAAACTCCTGGGCTCAAGCTATCCTCCCACCTTGGCCTTCCGAAATGCGGGGATTAAACCACGACACTTAACTGATTTTTAACACTCACAGAGATTTAGTATAGTAAATGCTGAATATTATAATAAAAAATCATAATCTTATTACGTCTGCATTTTTTTTTGTTTGTTTTTTGAGATGGAGTCTTGCTCTGTTGCCAGGCTGGAGTGCAGTGCCGCGATCTCAGCTCACTGCAAACTCTGCCTTCCAGGTTCAAGTGATTCTCATGCCTCGGCCTCCCAAATAGCTGGGACTACAGCTGTGCTCCCACCACGCCCAGCTAATTCCTGTATTTTTAGTAGAGATGAGGTTTCACCATGTTGGCCAGGATGGTCTCAAACTCCTGACCTCAGGTGATCTGCTCGCCTCGGCCTCCCAAAGTGCTGGAATTACAGGCATGAGCCACCAGGCCTGGCCTATTTTTTAAGTTCTCTCATTTTAAACAATAACTTTACAGGTCAGGGGAAGGTGCTTTATTTCAGAATAACTTGTTTGGAGAAATTTGTTAACTAACAAAATTCGGGTGTGTGCTGATCACTTTCATTTCTTAGTTACCATAATTACAGTCTGATTTGTTTTATTATTAGTATTATATTAAGCAACTTGGTAATTTTCAAGGCTCATTACATGAAGCACTTTATTATTATAAAAGTGTGATTTTTTTATTTTTAGTGGGCTGTTCGATTTTTAATGGCAAAATTTTCAAAACGCTCTGAAATTATACCATTACTCTCTTTTATGTCCTGCTTTTCCCCTTAGAAGCCAGATATTGACTGTGAATATCAAGTACTTATTTGTACTTACAAAGCACCCTGGGAAATATGTTGCAGATAGTTTTAGGACTCCACTTTTGACAAAGACCATAATAGATGAAAAGGCCTAGAGATGCTAACCAATCAGTTTAATCACTTATGTTAGAGCAAAAGAGAATAAGTCATTGTAAAAATTTTCACCAAGCTAAGCTTCCTTCTGATGGTGCTGTGTCTTCACACTTAGGATTCATCAGCAGCAAAATTCAAGTGAAGTATTATTATTAATTATTATTATTATTGGAGATGGAGTCTCACTCTGTCACCAGGCTGGAGTGCAGTGGCATGATCTCGGCTCACTGCAACCTCCACCTCCCAGGTTCAAGCTATTCTCCTGCCTCAGCCTCCCGGGTAGCTGGGACTACAGGCGCACACCACCATGCCCAGCTAATTTTTGTATTTTTAGTAGAACTGGGGTTTCATCATGTTGGCCAGACTTGTCTTGAACTCTGGAATTCAGCTGATCCACCCGCCTCGGCCTCCCAAAGTGCTGGGATTACAGGTGTGAGCCACCACACCCAGCCTCAAGTGAAGTATTATTTTCTATATGAAGTCTGTGTTTGAGTTACACACTCATTTATAACAAAAATGGTGGAAGGAAAAGAATTTTTCAAAGTACACAAAAGAGAAGGGAAGCAAAACATTTCCAATTTGTATGAATGATCATTATTATTGTTATTATTGGTATTTTTTGAGACAGAGTATTACTCTGTCTCCCAGGCCAGAGTGCAGTGGCACGATCTCGGCTCACTGCAACCTCCACCTCCTGGGCTCAAGCAATTCTTATGTCTCATAAGAATCCCGTGTAACTGGGATTGCAGGCATGCACCATCACACCTGGCTAATGTTTAAATTTTTAGTAGAGACGGGGTTTCACGTTTTTGACCAGGCTGGTCTCAAACTCCTGACCTCAGGTGATCCGCCACCTCGGCCTCCCAGAGTGCTGGGATTACAGGCGTGAGCCACTGTGCCTGGCCTAGACTAATACTTTTCAAGGATAAACCAGTTCAGTTTAACCATCCATTTGTACATAGATTAGTCATGATACCTGAAGCATTTTGAACATTTGGCTAAAGACATCTTAGTTATTTTACCTGAAACTTTTGTGTTCATGTTATATCAAATTAAGACAGTTTCAAGAGAATGGTGTGTGATACAAAATTTGTTAATGATTGACTTAGAAATCCAGAAAATCACATGAAAAGGAGATACCTTGCATTTAAATTTAGCAACACTTACCTTAGTATGTTTGCACTGAAATGATTTCTACTTTTAACTTTTTAGCTAGAAGTCAGGAACTGACTTAATATCAGTATCCACTAATATTTGAATAATTTCCTTAGAGAGATAAACGTGTTTAATAATAGTCAAATTCCGATTTTCATGAGTATGGTTAACTTTTCAGATAACCTATAGTTCACTTGTTTTTCCATATATGGGCTGCTTTTTTCCCCCTAGTTATTTCCTCCAATTTCTCTCTTATAAGTTCCTTTTGATAATATGGCTGGGGAGATTTAGTGAATCCTGTAGTGACAGCATCACTTCATCATCCCTTCTTTCTACATTTGTCATTTGGTCATCTTAACATAATACTTTCCAAAGATTGGGCCGTGTTTGTGACCCTCACCAACCTATTTTCCATGATGCCGGGCTGTCTTATTGGTATACTTGCACTTTACAGCCCCTCTGGATCAACTTTATCGTACTGACATTTTCAGACTTATAATCAGTATTTTATATGTATAGAAAAATACAAATACCAGAAATGTACAGCTTGATGAATTTTTACAAATTGAACACATTCATATAATCAGCACCTACATTTAAAAATAGGATATCACCAGCAGACCTGCTACCAAATTTTATTTGCTTCCCTCTCTCCCTCTCTCCTATGTGTGTGTTGTCTGCCTTCTACAGCAGTAATTCTTTTGCATTTCTTTCTTTTCTGTTCCTCTAAGTAGCAATCTACTTAGAGCTTGATAAAAGTGCTTCATAAATACATAGCCATATTTGTTTTCTAGAATACCATTACTATTGTTGCAGAATAATTTAATCTTTTAAATATATTTGTTTTCTTCTACTTCCTCCCTCCCTTTTAAAATTTTATGCTGTGATTTCCTTTAATCATTGGTCCAAAAGTTCTTGTCCACTTAAAAGCAGTTGCTCTTTTTTTTTTTTTTTTTTTTTTTTTTTTAGTGTGTAAATTCAAGGCTCACAAAAGATGTGCAGTGAGAGCAACAAATAACTGTAAATGGACTACCCTGGCCTCCATTGGGAAGGACATTATAGAAGATGAAGATGGCGTAAGCTGCTGCTCTGTCTCTGCTCTCTTCCCAGTAACTCCTCTTTTATGTTCTGCTCTTGTGGAAGCTGAGAAAGATAAGTAGGAATGCTTATTATTAGGATTTAATAGAAGGTTTGGTTGATTCTGAGTTTTTATTTTTAATTCAATCCTTCATAGCTTCCTTTAGTTCTTAGATTTTGAAGGAAATCTGTTGTGAATATGGCTTAGAAGTGGCCGTTGTGCTGGGCTGTTGTTGTCGACCTCTGATGGACTCTGAGATGCCTAGGCTTAGCTGAGATGTTTACTCTTCAGACTTTGGGGTTGCCTCTCAACAGTACACCTCCGCTTTCAAAACCTTGCCTCCATTGCACCATGCATATGGATTTCTGGTAACACTTAGTAATCACTTTATTGTCATCCCTTTTCATGCCTCAGCTAAACCCTGAGGGGCAAGCCTTTACCTTACTTTTATATTGCTTGAACGTTCATAGTAGATGCTCAATAAATGTGGGGTAAATGAGTGAATGCTATGCATGAAATATACTACTGATCCCCTAGAGTGAGAAATGATTCAAAATCTTCCCTGGGGTAAGGTTGGTGTCCACCAGTCTTCACCTGGCTGCCCTTTCTTCCTTCTCCACAGGTGGCGATGCCTCACCAGTGGCTCGAGGGCAACCTGCCTGTAAGTGCCAAGTGTGCTGTCTGCGACAAAACGTGTGGCAGTGTTCTCCGTCTACAGGATTGGAAATGCCTGTGGTGTAAGACAATGGTGAGGGTTTTGGAATCAGTTCATCCTTGTTAATTAGCTTCTTTCCCTAACTTTGCCATCCGCCTGGCTTAGAGGGAAGGCAAAGAATTTATGATAGAGCTGAGCCTGGTCGCATACGCACCCCATGGTGACATTCTTCTTTCCTTACAGTATAGTCCTCCTAGTCTGGTCGTTGTTTCAAATGCCCTGTAAAACTTACTCTTGTTCTTCCATATCCTGTGCCTCAAGATCTCCTGTTCATAGTTCTATTGTTTTTTTCATTTTGCTTTATCAACGAAGTGGTTTGCTATATTCAGGCCTATTTTACTACCTGAAAGCCCTTCTCTGGTGTGTCACCGAATTTTGGTTGACATGCAAAATGTAAATTTGCTACAACGCTATCAGTGCTCTCTGACAGAGGTGAACAACATATGCAGCTGAGCATGAAGCCAACAGCTGATTATTTATGCCAGATACAGTGAGGACAGGGCCTCTGGACTGTGTGAGGACAGTCAGAGTAGGAAAGAGGTCACGCAGACAGTGGCATGGGACTGAAAAACTGCAGGATGAGGAGGTCGTGGGTGTGAGTGTTCATCTTAGTACTGGGCGATGCTGTTCTACGATGCTAGTGATTGCCTTGCACTGGGGCTGACTTATTTGGTGGTTTTGAGTCTTGTCTTTTAACATTGCTGGCTGAAATTTGGAAGCCAGCCTCAAATTTTAACGTGTGGAAAAACTATTGTTTTTGGTATGTATAGTGTAGATCAGCAAATGTAAGAGATGTGTGATGTATTGCTTTCCTAATCAATGAGATTGTCTGATAGGCCCCAAAGGAAAATAAGTCCTACAACTTTTTAGTTAGGCCTGATAGGTGAATCTGTGTTTCTTCTCTTTGTCCTCATGCTTTTGTTATTCTTCATTGATTGCCTCTTTTACTAGCCTTAGATATGTTATTAATACTTTTTCTCTTACCTCATTTAATCTAGTATATAGACTGTAACAGGTGTCTCTCTTTAGAATCTTAGTGCAAGCCTAGCCCCTGAAACCTTCTTATGCCATTTTTTTATTTTATTTTATTTTATTTTATTTTTATTTATTTATTTATTTTTTGAGGCGGAGTCTCGCTCTGTCACCCAGGCTGGAGTGCAATGGCCGGATCTCAGCTCACTGCAAGCTCCGCCTGCCGGGTTTACGCCATTCTCCTGCCTCAGCCTCCCAAGTAGCTGGGACTACAGGCGCCTGCCACCTCGCCCAGCTAGGTTTTTTTTGTATTTTTTAGTAGAGACGGGGTTTCACCGTGTTAACCAGGATGGTCTCGATCTCCTGACCTCATGATCCGCCCGTCTCGGCCTCCCAAAGTGCTGGGATTACAGGCTTGAGCCACCGCGCCCGGCCGCCATTTTTTTATTTTAAAGGAATTCATTCTTCCCATAAACAAGATTTAAAATCATCATCCCACCTCAGATTTGTTTTTGAGAGGACAACCACTGATAGCGAATTTTCCTGCTATTTTTATTGGCCTGTACATTTATTAAAGTCGATTTCTCTACTTCTAGAGCTTCAACTGTTCACTTCCAATGTATTCGCCAGGTGCAGTGGCTCACGCCTGTAATCCCAGCACTTTGGGAGGCCGTGGTGGGCGGATCACAAGGTCAGGAGATCGAGACCATCCTGGCTAACAGAGTGAAACCCTGTCTCTACTAAAAATACAAAAAATTAGCTGGGCGTGGTGGCACGCGCTTATAATCCCAGCTACTCGGGAGGCTGAGGCAGGAGAATTGCTTGAATCTGGGAGGCAGAGGTTGCAGTGAGCTGAGATTGTGCCACTGCACTCCAGCCTGGGTGACACTCTCAAAAAAAAAAAAAAAGAAAGAAAACACATCATGTGTGATGAATTATTTTAGAAAGATTTTATGTAAATTTTCTTTACGTGCAATATGTGTATCTTTTACTTTAAAAAAAGTCAGTAATTTTTAAACTCTGTTAACTTTAACAGCAGGAGTTAATTAGGTTTATTACTTGCTCATTCTATTCACCCCTAACATTTAAACATTTCTTAACTAGAACAGCAGTGGTATTACAGATGGTAGAAGGTAGGATGTCTTTTCTCTTTTTTCCTGGCAAACTCAAATTTCACCTTGTGACATCATTCCTGCCCCACCCTGTGTAAATTCGACATGCTGGTTTCTGAGCTACTATCACCTTATAGCACCTCCCCTAATCTTGCACTTCCTATACACAACCATTTGCCTGTTTACATATTATTTTGCCTTTAAAACATGAGTTTCTGGCCTGGCACAGTGGCTCATGCCTGTAATCCCAGCACATTGGGAGGCTGAGGCAGGCTGACTCCTGAGGTCAGGAGTTCAAGACCAGTTTGACCAATGTGGTGGAACTCCGTCTCCACTAAAAATACAAAAAAATTAGTTGGATGCAGTGGTGCATACCTGTAATCCCAGCTACTTGGGATGCTGAGACAGGAGAATTGCCTGAACCTGGGAGTTGGAGGTTGCAGTTAGCCGAGATTGCGCCGTTCCACTCCAGCCTAGGCAACAAGAGCGAAACATCATCTCAAAAAATAAAAAACATGACCACCTGTAATTCCAGCACTTTGGGAGGCCGAGGCGGGTGGATCACCTGAGGTCCGGAGTTCAAGACCAGCCTGGCTAACATGGTGAAACCCCGTTTTTACTAAAAATACAAAAATTAGCTGGAAGTGGTGGCAGGTGCCTGTAATCCCAGCTACTCGGGAGGCTGAGGCAGGAGAATCGCTTGAACTCGGGAGGCGGAGGTCGCAGTGAGCTGAGATCGCACCATTGCACTCCAGCTTGGGCAACAAGAGTGAAACTCCATGTCAAACAAACAAACAAACAAAAACATGAGTTTCTAATAGCAGGATATCTAGTGCCTAAAACATAGTCTGTGTAGTAAAAAAAGAAAACAAACAAAATCAAGAAGCCTATCGCCCTACAAGCCTAATGAATCAACTTATAATTTTTCCTACTGTCATCCAGGTCTGTGGACATAGTTTTACATTTTCTGTAAAAATTGTGAAGACATAAATTGATCATGTGCTTTTCTTATTTACCATTATTATAAATACCTTTCTGTTTTGCCCCATGGTTCTCATACATTTTAAAATTACTTTTAAAGCTATCTGTGTGTGCTAATTTTTCTAAAACGCATTTGGATTGTTAATTATTGTAAAGCATAATAGGAAACTGTCTAAAAACAGGTCATCACCAGAATTAGAATTACTATTAAATTTTAGTTATTCTCCCAAAAGTTTGATAAATACAGGTTTAATTATGCCAGTTTTCTAAAAGGACTAATAAAATAAAGTCATATTAAATAAGAACTTGATGAAAAGTGTCTGCTTTTCCTGGTTAAAACATTTAGAAGGCTTTCCAGACAAGTACACAAAGTATCCTAAGTTGCCAGGGTCCTGCTTAATAAGTTATCGTTGCTTTTGTTCTCAATAGAGAACAAAACATATCCTTGCATGACCATGAAACTCATTTCTACTGAAAGCACATTTACTAGGTGCCTGTGATAGGCATCACTTTCCTTTACCTTACAGAGCAGCAGTCCAGCTGAGAAAATAAACATGGGTGTACTTGTAACTTTAATGATAGGGAAATGTGAATAGAAAGTTATAGGATTACTGCAGAAAAAGCAGGCACATTACAGATTTTATCTTTGTTAAATTTTATAAGAATTTTTATTAAAACAAAATAAATGTTCTGTCATCAATTTATTTTATGGGCAATGATATTAACACACTGGTTAGTTTCCCTCCTTCTTCCTTTTCCTCTTCTTTTTCTCTTCTCTGCCTCCCTTCCTCTACACTTGGTCTCTTCTCTTCCTCTCTTCTTGCCTTCACCAATTATTCATTAACTATATATTCTTCTCTGAGATAATTACAAGAATTGGTTGCATGGACCAAAATCAAATATCCATTTCTAAAATGTTTAGTCATTTCCTTAAGTATAAATATTATACCATTTAAAGTAGTTTATGAATTACTGAATATTTTGTGGTACAGTTGATTCTAGATTATCAGTTCCTTAGATGTGATTTGTAATGGCAAAACATTATTTTTATGATTCTTGAAGGTATATTTGTTTGTTATTAGGTACACACTGCCTGCAAAGATTTATACCATCCAATATGTCCACTTGGTCAATGTAAAGTATCTATCATACCTCCAATTGCGCTAAACAGCACTGATTCCGATGGTATGTAGCAGTAGTGTAAGTATGTATATTTCTGGTATATTTAATATTGACATATATATTTCTTTTCCTAGAATAACTATACCTGTCATTGACTATTGTAGTCAGGTTTTCTAAAATAATTCCATTTCAATTGCTGAAAGTACATTCCATTTTTAAAAGAATATATTTAAGTGAAAGTTGTAGAATACCTATTAACACATTGGCGAAATTACTGTTTATAAGACTTTTAGATTTTATGTTTTAGTAAATAAAATAAGATCATTACTCTGTACTGTAATACAATCTGAAAAGGTTAATTTTTATAAGTGTTTTTTTCCTCTATAATTGAAACTGCCTGTTAGCATGGCTGTTATTAAAATCTGTTTTTCTGTAATTTCATTGTAGAAATTTATATTCCTATAAATGCACTTTTCTGTAAACTTAACTGTAAAGTGCTGAGGAACCCCTCTACGACACTGGTTTTGGGATTACATACTAATTACTTCCTTCTAAGCAAACCATATTACAAAGTAATATGGTAAAACCATGTATAATACTATGCTGTTTTATATAACAGACTTGAGCAACTGTGGATGTTGATATTCGTGGGACTCCTGAGCCAATTCCCCAAGAATACGTAGGGAGGACTGTGCTATTATTAATGTCTTGCATTGATATCGTGCTTTTTGCTTTTCAAACTTTTCATTTAATTTATGCCAATAGATATCTTAGATATAAGTTTATAAACCTGAAGATGTAAGTTTATAAACCGCAAAATATGTGACTTTTTTTAAACCTATGGTATTAACAGCCCTCTCCCCCAACCTAGGCCCTGATTTTGTTTACTATAAATTTTAAAATATTCTCTCAGACTTCAGAAAGGAGCAGTTAAAATACTTTGAAATATTGAATATAAACATAAGAATTACATACAAATATATAGGTTTGTATGTAAATAGTTAACGTATCTCTATTTGGAGAGCTAAATTATAACTTAATGCTCCAGTTTTTATACATTTATTTTCTTTTATCTGAAAGTTTGCTAATAATTTAAAAGAGAAAGCCGTATGTATTGATCTTGTATTGTGTTTTTTTCACAGGTTTCTGTAGAGCAACATTTTCGTTCTGTGTTAGTCCTCTATTGGTTTTTGTCAATTCTAAGAGTGGAGATAATCAGGGAGTAAAGTTCCTTCGTCGCTTTAAACAGTTGCTAAATCCGGCTCAGGTGTTTGATTTAATGAATGGAGGTCCTCATTTAGGGTAACTGCTTATTGATAAATCTTATTTGAATACAATGTAGGACTAGGTGTTAAATGTGTCTGGTGTTTCAGCTCATGAAAATTATAGATTCCTCTAGATCCCTCCCTCGTTTTTAAAGCTCTAATTATAAGTTTTAACACAACCTTTTGGATAGTTAGACAACTGTCTTGTATAAATTCCAAAACTCTATTGAAATTTCTCAATTCCAAAATTTGTTTAGAAAATGTTTTACAATATATTCTACATCAAACAATACTAACAGTTTCTTTAGCTCCAAGAAAGATCAACTTACATAAATATAGAAATATAAAGTAATATTAGAAAGTGATTTGCATGGAAGGCTGATATTGATTTATATGTAATATAAATAATCAATTTTTAAACCAAAGTACAGGGACTCTCATGGCTGTCAAGGGCAGTTCTTCAAGGATCTCAGACTCAGTTCATGTAAATGACAAAGAAATACTTTTGTTGATGATTCCTTTCAGCTTTCTGGATGTCATATAACTTACAATCTGTAAGATAAAATGAACTAAGTAGTATTTTCACTGAGGGAAAATATACCTTTTGGTACTTTCAGTACATTTTTAGGGTATGCATATGATTTTTCTTAAGAGGCGATATTATGTCTTCTGAATCGGGGCCTTCAAACCTCTGTGTGATTTACTTATGGCAACTCAGCTTTTCTCTTGGGTTCCACCGTTACCTCAAAGCGTGAACACAGAAGTAGAAATGGGATTTTCGATACCAGTGCCTGAAAAGGCATTTTGTGTTTTATAATGTGACACTGTCGTCTGTCTTCTCTGTTTCTCTCCTTCCTTCTCTCTTGGTGCCTCTGTTCACTTTTGGCCTCTGAGTTTTCCTTCCCGCTTCCATTGCCTTTATCTTGCTAAGTCTCAGGCCCTTCTGGTCACATGGATGTCGGTCTTGTTCATTTATACCCAGCTTCCTCCTTATCTACGTGTACCGCCCTTCCTTTCCTCTGCTGAGGTGCTAGAGTTACCTCTTCTCACCTTCTTTGTCTCTGCCATGCTAGGGTAGTTTTGTCCCCTTTTCTAACACATCCATTTTATAATCCTTTATAGTTCCATTATCTTATAGTCTTGATTTATTTTTCCCATTTGTCCTCGAAGGCTCCAAGGACCTCTCTTGGTGAAACTTCCTGAGGTTGTCCCTCTAATATTTTATCAGATTTTCCACAATACGTGAAGTAAGTGTACAAGGGTACATTTAGGAGATGGGATGTGTCAAAAGTTGAGATGAGGTAAAACAGAAGGATGGACCTGAGAATAGGAGAAGAAGAGGAGAAAAAGCCAGTTGGGAGTCCTGAGAGCAATACAGTGATTGGTGTCTTTAGGAACTGCCGAAGCGTCACTCATTAGTTTCAGCACCGTAGATTCCTTACCCATGGTTTGTAATTCTTAAGGAAAGAATTTATTCTTGTAATAGAAAGAGAGGAACCACTACTTTCACCATCTTGTATTACTTTATCTTTCCTGGTCTCTGCTTCTTTTTTGTTTTCTCATTTCTCACCCCCACTCCTCCTAATTTTATCTTCATTTCTACTTATCATTCCCTTTCCTCCTTATGATTCAGAAGTTTTCTTGAGTTAAAATTACACTTCAATGAATGTTTATGGTATAATTAACATGTAAGTAGGAGTTCTTATATTTAATCTGAATATGAATACCGATAGAGAATAGCAAAGAATTGAGGAAAGTGATTTTTATTTCTTTATACTAAAATAAAATCCTTTTTGCTTTCAGTTTAAGATTATTTCAGAAGTTTGACAATTTCCGGATTCTTGTTTGTGGAGGCGATGGAAGTGTAGGTTGGGTTTTGTCAGAAATCGATAAGCTCAACTTGAATAAACAGGTGAGTGCTAATTCTTTTACTTGCTAGTTAACATGAATGCATACTAACATACTTACGAGAGGTGCAGAAACGCAGTAGTCCCTATTTCTCAACTTGTCTGAAAGTCACCCTGTTGTACTCTCTTTCAGTGTCAGCTGGGAGTGTTGCCTTTGGGTACAGGAAATGACCTTGCCCGAGTTCTTGGCTGGGGAGGTTCATATGACGACGACACCCAGCTTCCTCAGATCCTAGAGAAACTGGAACGAGCCAGTACCAAAATGTTGGACAGGTAAAAGTGAATTCTTTTCTACAACTAGATGGAAAATGGCATACTGAAATCATTTTTCGATGATTTATTAATAAATATTCATTAATAAATTGTACTGACTAGAAGCTCCACGAAGGCAGAGCCTTTCTGATCTTGTCCACTGGTTAATACCTCAGATGGAGAACAGGGCCTATCGCAGAGAAGATACTCAATAAAGATGTTTTATAGTAAATGAATGAATTTTAAAACACTAGTCTGAGGAACTCATTATTTTAAATATAGAACGGTATGTTACTACTATTTACTTTTAATTACAGTTCAAGTCAGAAAACTAAAATAGTTCATTTTGTAGGGGACCTTTTGATGAGTATATTAGGTAGCCTCCTCATCGTGTGGTTTCCAAAAAGCTGAAGAGGACATATAAACGTTAGATTTGTTAGAATATCTCCTCTTAAACATATATATTAAGAATGCATAGATCCAATAAGAACTACATATATTAAAATATAAGCAGTCCTTTCCCAGGGACAGGGAAGTGTTAGGAAGATAGCTTCAAATGAAGGGAGTATCATTGTGTTTATGCTGTTCTTGATTACATCTCTTAATTGCTTTCTCTCTGAATGTCCATGTAATAAAAAAGAAACTACAATGTATACCCTGAGTGTTATGGAGGAGGTGTTTAGAATTTGGGTATAAGAAACAACAGGACTCAGTAACCAGTCACTCCTCATCCCCCAATGTCAGTAGAAGACAGATGTCAAAATATGATCAACTTGAGGTAGCATAAATCAAAACAACTTTGATAGAATTAGTCATCTGTGGAACTCTTCCCGAAAATAACACAATTTTATCAGGGAGCCACCAATCTGAAATATAATTACTCTAAGATGGGCTATAATTACTCTAAGATGGGCTATAACCTCATTAATTGTAACCTTGCCTGTCATAAGGTAATACTGTAATAGTTGATTCTTTTGTTGACAGAATATTTAAAAAGAGAGCTGGGAAGTAGAACATTCGTCTCTGTTTATCCGAAATTATGTGAGAGAGATACTACAGTAGCTTGGGTGCATAAAAGTTTTTAATCTTATGTGCTTCTGGGTTCAGCCTCCAGCCTTTAAAACAATCTGGAGGTTAAAAGAAGAAAAGGAACGAAAAAGAGAAATGGTACCTATGGATATGCCAATTACCTTGGTTGTGGTGTATATATATCCAGACATCAAATTGTACACCTTAAATATATACAATTTTTTGTCAACTGTACCTAACTCTGGGGAAAAAAGATTGGAAATAAATAAATAAAATCACCATTATTTGTAAATGAGCCTGGAGGTGACTTCCCAGGCAACCGTCCAATTCTGTGATTACCAAACAAAAGGGGTTATTTAAATGCTTTCTTTGTTGCAAATGTAAAGACCACTTCCCCTACTGTTAGGCATTTCATCTACCCTGGGTATGTGCTTTGCCCTTGTGTGCTATAGAAATTCACTTCTCAGTTAGGGGAGGTGGCTCACGCCTGTAATCCCAACACTTTGGAAGGCCTACGTGGGAGGATCACTTGAGCCCAGGAGCTGGAGGTTGCAGTGAGCCACAATTGCACCACCGCCCTACAATCTGGGCGACAGAGTGAGACCCTGTCTCAAAAAAGTTTTAAAAAAATAAAAATAAAAAGTCACCTCTCCAGGTGGTTAGCCAAGAAACAGCACCACCATGGTGAAATTCCTTGAATACCTACTGGTACGCAAAATCAAAATAAAACAAAAGAAAATACACACACACACAAATCAAAGTGGATTCAGAAACTTAAGACCTTTATTAGAAACATAGGAATATTTTATTCCTGTGTTTCCTTTATTAATTTACTGTTTGTAAAGAACAAGTGGGTCAGATGCAGTGGCTCACACCCATAATCCCAGCACTTTGGGAGGCCAAGGTGGGAGGATTACCTGAGGTCAGGAGTTCGAGACCAGCCTGGCCAACATGGTGAAACCACATCTCTACTAAAAATACAAAAATTAGCTGGGCATGGTGGTGGGCCCCTGTAATCCCAGCTACTTGGGAGGCTGAGGCAGGAGAATCGCTTGATCCCAGGAGGCGGAGGTTGCAGTGAGCCGAGATCGTGCCAATACACTGAAGCCTGGCCAACAGAGCGAGCCTCTGTCTCAAAAAAAAAAAAAAAAAGTTAAAAAGTAATTGTTTAATATTCTAAATTACATGAGTTTTTCAAATATATTTATTTGATCCTCAAAACAATACTGTGGGTTGGGTCAGAAAAGCATTATTTTACAAAGACGAAAATTTAGTCTTCTGGATACAGTGGGAATAAAAAAACTAATGTTTTGTCTGCCTAGCACTTTCTAGTTGTTTTAATTCGGGTAGCATCTCATTTAATTATCGCCCTTCTCCTAGAGATAGCTAATATTGCTATCTCCATTTTACTGGTGAAAAGGTTTAGGAGGTTTTTACATTATCTAAGTTAAATAGCTAATAAGTAATAGAACCGGCACAGTAAACCGCAGTCCCTGTTCTGTCTAGTTTCCAGGGTCCTTTCTCAACTCTGCACTCTCTCCCCTTTATGTATGTAGGCCAGATGGTTCCTTTGTTTCTGGCCTCTGCCTCTGCTTAGCTGGTACTCATATGCATCTCTTCCTCACTTTTTTATCTCTTGCTGCCACTTTCTCCTTCTTCTTTAGCTCCAACCATTTCCTATCGAATGGGGAGGTATAGCGTGGAAGGTGCAAGGAACTCAGACATTTGGATGGATTTATTTACCATTTATTTAACTGGCTTTGACCAGTAAAGTATTTCCAGCTATAAGGAACTTGACTTTTATGTTTCTACTCGTGGTTTTCCCTGTTTGGATATTTACAAGTTTAATTGTTTTGTTTGCTTGCATCATACGTGTTTTCTGCACTAGAATGTAAGCTTCTTTGGGAGAGCCTATTCACCCTTGTGTTTCCTGTGACTTTGAGATGCTCAATGTAGTTTATTATGCTTTGTTTCTGCATCTGCCTCATGGATAAATGAATGACTTTTGGTTTTCAAATATAAATTTCTTTTCTTTTCTTTTTATTTTTTATATTTTTTTATTTTTGAGACAGAGTCTCGCTTTATAGCCCAGGCTGGAGTGCAGTAGTGCAATCTCTGCTCACTGAAAGCTCCGCCTCCCGGGTTCACGCCTTTCTCCTGCCTCAGCCTCCTGAGGACTAAGGCGCCCGCCACCATACCTGGCTAATTTTCTGTAGTTTCAGTAGAGACGGGGTTTCACCATGTTAGCCAGGATGGTCTCTATCTCCTGACCTCGTGATCTGCCCGCCTCAGGCTCCCAAAGTGCTGGGATTATAGGCGTGAGCCACCGTGCCCAGCCTCTTAGTTGTTGTTGTTGTTGTTTTTGTTGAGACAGAGTTTCGCTCTGTCGCCAGGCTGGAGTGCAGTGGCACGCTCGCTGTGACCTCCGCCTCCTGGGTTCAAGCAATTCTCCTGCCTCAGCCTCCCGAGTAGCTGGGACTACAGGTGTGTGCCGCCATGCCCAGCTGATTTTTGTATTTTCAGTAGGGACAGGGTTTCACCATGTTGGCCAGGATGTTCTTGATCTCTTGACCTCGTGATCTGCCTGCCTTGGCCTCCCAAAATAAATTTCTTTTAAAGTATTTTCATGTCAAGAGTTGAATAGTAGCCAAAAGTAACTAGTTTACATATCCCAAAATATAATGTATGTCTATTGGGGGCTTTCTGGGAATTTGAATTTTTATGCAAACATTTATTCTCATAGGCTGAATGATACACTAGGCTCTGTTTAAATATTGATCTTGGAATTTTCCTCTGGGTTCTATCAATAGCTTCAGCTGTGTTATGCTTTCTTAAAATTCATGTGTTATGATACTGCTTTTATTATGCTTTGTTTCTGTGTTAAAATCTTTATTTCACATCTTTTTTTTTTTTCTTTTATTTTGAGATGGAGTTTTGCTCTTGACACTCAGGCTGGAGTGCAGTGGCACGATCTTGGCTCACTGAAACCTCTGCCTCAAGGGTTCAAGTGGTTCTCCTGCCTCAGCCTCCCGAGTAGCTGGAATTACAGGCACCTGCCACCACACACGGCTACTTTTTTGTATTTTTAGTAGAGATGGGGTTTCACCGTGTTGGCCAGGATGGTCTTGAACTCCTGACCTCAGGTGATCTGCCTGCCTCGGACTCCCAAAGTGCTGGGATTACAGGTATGAGCCACCGCACCTGGCCTTTTTTCTTTTTTTCTTTTCTTTTTTTTTTTTTTTTTGAGACAATGTCTGGCTCTGTCACCCAGGCTGGAGTGCAGTGGCGTGATCTCAGCTCACTGCAACCTCCACCTCCCAGGCTCAAGTGATCCTACCTCCTCAGCCTCCCAAGTAGCTGGGACTACAGGTACGCAGCACCATGCCAGGCTATTTTTAATTTTTTTCGTAGAGACACGGTTTCACCATGTTGCCCAGGCTGGTCTGGAACTCCTGAGCTCCAGCTATTCATTCACTTTAGCCTCCCAAAGTGCTGGGATTACAGGGATGAGCCACCACACCTGGCCTTTGTTTCATATTTTGTTAGTCTACAATAATGTCCTGGCCTAACTGTTGTTCCCACATTTTGAAATTATTATTTTAAATAGAAAATTGGACTTGAGTTGATTGCTTTTCTCTAACACCAAATGATTTTGTGTTTGCTTTGAAATTAATACTTATAGCTAATTGAAATAAATTTACTTCAGTTAAGTATTATTAATATTTCCCCCCTACTCCCATGGTTACATTCATTCTTTCTTAATTTAAGAAGGGGTATTTCGGTAGTTTTCATTTTATGTATGTATAAGCTGATTTGGCAAGTTGAGTAACAGTTGAGTAACAGTTTATAGGTAGTATGTATTTATTTAAGACATTGTTTTACAACTTTGGGGTTATGACTCATTAGTAGTTTATAACCTAATTAGTAAACTGCAATGAGCATTATTTTTAAAATAGAATAGAAAAGAATGGAAAAGTCAGAATGTATTGTACCTGTGAAGAAGTGGGGGCGTTGTAACAAGTGTGGATTTCTTATTGTGGGCTATGGGTCTTAAAACATTTAGAAGCCACTAATTGGAGAAATGGTAAGATGTGGACATCATAAATTATGAATTCAACATTTTATCAGATTACTGAAATGTGATCTCTTTTCCCATTTTTGGTTGTTTTAAGATAAAATAAACCATAGTTCATGAATGTGTGTGTGTGTGTGTGTGTGTGTGTGTGTGTGTGTATGAGATGGTAACAGTTAGTTTATCCAATTTTAAGGAAATCTTAGACCAGAGTTTTTCTCCCTTTAGGTGGAGTATAATGACATATGAACTCAAATTGCCACCAAAAGCTTCCCTACTTCCAGGACCTCCAGAAGCATCTGAAGAATTTTATGTAAGACTTAACCCTTTACCTATCATTTGAAATGGGGGTGGGTATCTTGGACAACAAAATGTGAAAATGTACTCCTAATATATGGTAGCATGTTAACTTAATTTTATTTTGGGGGTATGGTCTCATTGACTACCTCTCGTCCTCTCCCCCAGAAAGAAGAATCCTGAATCTAGGTTAGAGTCCTTCCATGACCACCCACACTGGGAGTGCCCAGTCACTCCCATTCCTGGGCCTCTTCTTGTGTAAAGTGAGGCTACAAACTCTTGGGAGTTAAATGATATAACAGATGTGTAAAGCAGTATCTCTTCTCCTGTCCAGATAATCCTCCCCGCATGTTCTACCTGCCCATTTCCTTTGTGTCGGGAGAGCTCCAGGAAGGCCAGCTGATGTTTCCTGTTAGTGTTTATTCATCTTCTACTTTGGCCATTAGATTGTTTGGTTATCAGATGTTAGCTTCTTTAAACAGTCTCCAGACACACCAATACTCATGGCCAGAATATTATACAGTTTCTCTCTTACTGCTTGCTTTGCGTACTCTCTTCTTTTTCTTTTCTTTTTGAGACAGGGTCTTGCTCTGTGGCCCAGGCTGTCTGGAATGCAATGATCCAAACACAGCTCACTGCAGCCTTGAATTCCTGGTCTCAAGAGATCCTCCTGCCTTAGCCTCCCAAAGTGCTGGGATTACAGGCATGAGACACTGTGGCCGGCCCCTACTCTTTTGAAGGGACAGCAAGACAGGTCTCTGGGTTAAGCCTGTTGATACAGTTAAAGGAAGAAAGACCACTTAATTCCATCTCTACTACAGACCATAAATGACTAATGTTTTTAAAGATTCAATGTTCTGATTAAACCTCAAAGCAATGTAGATTTAAAACAGAACCTGACCTTCAGAGGATTATTCTCTGACACATTAAGACCATTTGATCTATGCTAGCTTATTTTTCCCTCCAGGAAAATTCATCTGTTTATTTCACAGTTGAAATCTTTGTTTTGTCATTAAGAAAATTATGATCTTGTCAAAACTAAGGCAAGGAATGATAACTACAAACATGGGGCTGTTTCTTAGAGAAGCTAATTGTATTTTTAAAACATTTTCTGACATAAAAACTGCTGATAGCCAAACTGCTTCTAAAAAAATTCGGGAAATACCAAATTATATGAAAAAGAAAATAAAATCACCTGTAGTCCTACCACCCAGAGATATCACTATTAAAGATTAATATATTTACCACTTGATTTTCAGCAGCATTTTTAGTTATGTGATTCCATAAACATAACGCATTTTTATAGAAACCAGTCCTTTAACATAACAGTATTTTTGTAAATGTTATTAATTTTCTTTCCAAAAAAGATGAAAAGGAGAATTTTTTTCTTCCATTTACTTCAGAAATGTCTGTTTTCTAGCATATAAAATAACAGTAAATAATTTACTTTTATCATTTATATATAATCACTAAATATGAGGTACAATTCTAAAGATATGAAGGAAATCTCTTTTTTTGTACAAAAGGGTTTTAAATGAAACTTTGCTTTTTAAAAATAAACTTATTTTTGTAACAAAGGGATAGCATACTTTAAGATAACAGATTAAATGAGTGTTCTGAATGGCCCTGGCTAGACCCTGAACTAGGCTGGCACCAGGAATGCATTTTACTGTATGTGACTTTTTTACCTTGAAAACTGAGATAAAAGTAGACTAAATCTTTCTTCTTAGCTTTTCTATATGTCACTGGCTGTGGGTCTTAGGCACATTACTCAACAAGCGTCGGGTTCTTTGGCTATAAAACAGGACAAAGGGGTACATGTATACAGAGTGCTTAATTACAGTGCCTGCTACACATACAAAATGTTAACTCTTATTACTTACCTTTCTGACGCTGCTAAGTGACTGCATAATAGGTTAATAAGTTTCATCTATAATTTTATCTTTGGACATAGAGGCTATTTTATTTTCCTCTGAGAGAAGTTGTATTTTTTGATCTTCAAATATTTTTAATGGACAAAAAGTTGGATTTTTTTAACATAAGTTTCAAATGGCATTAATCAAATGTTACTAATTAATCCATTAAACAACTGGCATTAATAAATGTGTTAATAGCATTAATGATCCTGTAAAATATTTTCTACCCTGCAGGGAAGAAAAATAAAACCAACCTCTGGAGAACATTTTATTTTTTCAAATTTTAAAGTTTATTTTTAGATGATATATTTTCATTTTTCTGATCCTAGCTGTAAAGATACAATTTTCAGTGTTTAAACTAAGAGATCAATGAAGTGGATCTGTGGGTCAATACAACATGATGTGTAACTTAGGAGCTCCTGGCCTGCCTTCCTTTCTTTAATGTAAAATTGCTTTCCTGTAGTGGTCTGCCTTTGAAGGAGGGAAGGTAGAAATTTAAAAGAGTAACATACATTTGAAAGAGTAACATACCCACTGGTGGAATGAAGGTAAATTAGGAATGTGGTTCTTTTGGGAAGAGGCTAGTCAGGAAGGCTTTGTGGGGAAGGCTTATTCAGACTTAATTGAAGATTCTGAACTGAGGCTGATTGGTGCAAGTAATGAAAAGATACCTGAGTCAGGCAGAAGAGCATAGGTGGCCAGCTTGCCTAGAGCAGATCATTTATACTAGAAAATGTTGAGCTGTTGTGAAATGGAATATTATTTGAGGCATACATTTGATGTAAGGCTCTGAATATGAGGCTGTTTAAATACTGTATACATTTTTACATATTAGGAAAATGTATGTGTTCTTTCAACAGAATGTTAAAGTTTGAGTCAAATAGAGAAGTGATTATGGATGCTTTTGGCATTTTGACTATTGTTTAAAAGAAATATTTATTTACATGATTATATGAAAGTGCATTCAGCATTTTAAAAAACTTTTTTTATTGAATCATACATACAGAAAGGTGCACAGGTCATAAATGTATAGCTTGATAAATTTTTACAAACTAAACAAATCTTTGCCAGGCCACCCGACAGTGTTCAAGTTCCCCCTAAGCCCCCTCATGCTCCCTTTCAGTCAAGACCCCCGCCTCCTACCCCAATAATCACTATGCTAACTTCTAATAGCATAGATTGGTATCTGTTTTGTACTTTATAAAATATAATCATTTTGTGTGCTTTCATTTGTTTCTGGATTCTTTCACTCCATTCTGCTATTAGATGAATGCTGCTGTGAACATCCTAGTACATGTCTTTTGGTGAACATACTTCTGCATTTCTTTTGGGTGTAGATGTAGAAGTTGAATTTCTGAGTCCTGTGATATCATTGCATATGTTCAGCTTTAAGAGACCCTGCCAAATCATTTGTGAGAGTGTATCAGTTTGCATTCCCATCAGCAGCATATGAGAATTCTGTAGCTCCATAGCCTTGCTAGCACTTGCCATTTTCTAGTTGTTTTCATTTTAGCCATTTTGGAGCTGTATGGTGATACTGTGTTGTGGTTTTAGTTTCCATTTGCCTGATAGCTGAGATTGGATATCTTTTCATCAGTTTATGGGCCATTTGGATATTTTGATATTTAAATGTCTAGTCTTTTGCCCAATTTTTACTAGATTTGATATTTAAATGTCTAGTCTTTTGCCCAATTTTTACTAGATTTTTTTGACTTTTATTGTACTACTTTGTAGGAATTATTTCTATATTGAGATATTTTTACATTAAAAAATTTTGTAAAGGGGTTTTTATGGATTTCTGTAAGAATATAAATTAAAGAATTCTAGAAACTGAAAGCCTTTTGCCAAAAGGAAATATTTATCTATTTTGCATAATGACTCTTTCATATATTTCATTATAGCCATTGCCCTGCCTAACACATGTCATGAAGGGCTCCATTTCTGGAGCAGCAATAAGTGAGTTGTGTAAATGCCAGCAACAATAATACAGTGTAGAGTTTTCTTTTTTCCTTTTTTCAGATGACGATTTATGAAGACTCAGTTGCAACGCATCTTACGAAAATCCTCAATTCTGATGAACATGCAGTGGTCATATCATCTGCCAAGTGAGTTGTGGGTTTTAAGTCTTTAAATATGGTGAAAATGAGATGATAGCTGGCTCCTACCATTTAGGCCATTTCTTTGTGAGTTTTCTTCTCAAAAAATATCTTGGAAGTAGCTTATAAAATTAGATATACTAAATTTGGATTGATTTTTAAAAATCACGTTAGCATCTTATTTGCAGTGGCGTATACTTAGAGGGTATTTTGTTATGTTTAATGTGAAATATTTTTATCAAAAAGGTGTAAGAAGCATTTAGAGTTTAATTAACCTAAATATTTAAGGACATGTTTATGATTACTTATAATATGGAAAACACATTTCATTATAATTCATTATTTCCATAAACATTACTATTTAGGAACTGTTTACATCACATTAGAAAAAGGAAAATGATGAGATTTTTCAAAATGATGTTTCTCAGCATGTTTAAATTGAATGATTAGATTTTAATTCAAAGTTATCAGATTTTAGTGAAGTTGATTTTGTGCATGGAGCCAAAGCTACTTGATGTTATTATCCCAAATGTTGCCTGGCTGGAATTTAGAATTTAGTTTTGAAGCATCCTATGCTGATGTCAAGAGACTGGAAAGTCGACTAGAAGAAGGGGTGACACCAGCTGAAATTTTCAAGCAAAAGAATGCACTCAAATTCTGGCTTAGCAAGCACGGGTTACTATTACACAATAAGAGAGGAGAAAAGGCGAAGAAGGAAAGAAAAGGAATGGGAAATGGTGGTGGTAAAGAAAAAATACACACATTTTGGCATATTATGTACTTAATTCGCAGTGAAGTTGAGGAAAGACAAGGTGAATCATTATAAACAAATCTGCTCGTGAAACAAGTACAAATGTAGTAACAATTGCTTTTGACAACATATCCCCCAGAAATAGGAAACAACACTTCACAACAGGAAAAGAGTTGAATGGCTTACGGCAAAGGAAGCACACTAGTTGGCCCAGGAGAGGTAGGCTGCAGACTCTATTTGGTGGGCAGTGCTGCAGTTGTCTGTTTTGTGCAAATATTGGACTAAAGCGTCTTCTGCCATTTTTACTTAATTGAAAACAATTTCTTTACAATCATGTCACTAAAATAAAATACAGAAATAATTGGAAACTGCGTCAAATAGAAGACTATAACTGTCATCTGTAACTTTATGGCTTAGTATTTCTTGTAAAGGAGAAAATTTAATTCTAACTTATTAATGTCAACAAAACAGAGTTTTAATATTTTAATATTGGAATTCTGTGTAAGATTGTATTTGAACCAGGTACAGTGGCTCATGCCTGTAATTCCAACACTTTGGGAGGCCAAGGTGGGCAGATTACTTGACGCCCAGGAGTTCAAGACCAGCCTGGGCAATATGACAAAACCTCGTCTTTACTAAAAATATATATACTAAAATTAGCCAGGCGTGGTGGTGCCTACCTGTAGTCCCAGCTGCTCAGGAGGCTGAGGTAGGAGGATCACTTGAGCCTGGGAGGTGGAGCTTGTACTAGAACTAAGATGGCGCCTCTGCACTCCAGCCTGGGTGACAGAGTGAGACCTTGTCTCAAAAAAAAAAAAAAAAAGAAAAGAAAAGATTTTATTAGAGAAAAGGTTTCCACTGCCAAAAACGTTGTACTACAAAGGTGTTAAGATTAAGAATGATAGGGAGAGAAAGGGGTGGCTACTACAATTACCCTGTTTGCATCTGTGAAAATTTCTTAACAAGAATTCCTCTTGGCCGGGCGCGGTGGCTCAAGCCTGTAATCCCAGCACTTTGGGAGGCCGAGACGGGCGGATCACGAGGTCAGGAGATCGAGACCATCCTGGCTAACATGGTGAAACCCCGCCTCTACTAAAAATACAAAAAATTAGCCGGGTGAGGTGGCGGGCGCCTGTAGTCCCGGCTACTCAGGAGGCTGAGGCAGGAGAATGGCGTGAACCCAGGAGGCGGAGCCTGCAGTGAGCTGCGATCTGGCCACTGCACCCCAACCGGGGCAACAGACCAAAAACCCGTCTAAAAAAAAAAAAAAAAAAAAGAATTCCTCTTAATTAAAAATATGTAAAGTATATGAAAGGTAGTGATCAAACACATGAAAGTAAATATAAAGGTTTTGCTGACATCCCAACTGTAAAAAGTGGCCAGTTAAAATATTTACTTAACTATATTAAACAAAAAATAATTCTCTTATGACTTGCTATACCTTAAAAAAGCTTCCATTACAGCTTTCCACCTTTTCTAGCAGTGTCCTCTGAAATGTCATATCAAAACACATTTGATTCACAGGGCAAGGGCCAGGCAATCACTTACATGTATGAACTGGGCCTGGGATGAGAAAGACAACAGGGAGTGCTAAGGCCTGGGACAAACTGGAGATTTGTGCATTTCACCATCAAGCAATACAATTCATTGAAAACCCCAGCAGCACTGCCCACCAAACAGAGTGTGTAGCCCACCTCTCCTGGGCCAGCCATTGTGCTTCCATTCAGCTCTTTTTCTAGTGTTCAGTCCTGTTTCCTATTTGTGGGGGATATGGAAAGAAGGCCTCTTATTTCTCCCTCATGGAACTGTTAGGATAATTAAGCTGAGTAATATAATAAGTATAGCGCTTATAAATGACAGGGCTATATTAAATTATGGTATCATCACCTACATTTTACCCAGTTACATTTCAGATGTTTTCTTTGACCTTGGCCTGACTCTTTGTCTAAGGCTCTTAGCCCTAGCTTTGGGTTTCTCCCTAACCAGCTTGCCTGCCCTTAAGCAGATTCCATTCCAATCCGGGTCCCCTCTTGTCACTCACTCGTCTGTGCTTCCAGGCCTTTACAACCCCAGATACAATTCTAGGGAATTTGCCATAAAGAGGCTGAAGAGAAAAAAGGTGAGACAATATGTAATTATTTGGTACTAGTAATACAATATATGTTAAATTTTATTTATTATTATTGTTGTTTTTGGAAGAAAATCACTTTATTCCAGTTATCTCACAAACAATAAAATCACAACAGCTGGTTTAAGAAGGCCACACAAACATTTACCCAGCCCCAAATTTTATGCCATCTTAATGAAATTCTGCACAGTAAGAATATCCTCTTCCACTGCAATTCTGAAGCAAGGAAGCTGTGAATGACAGAGGAGAGGCTTAACTGCTGGTTTCATACTTCATACCTTCACCATAACTGCTTCACCTTAACTGCTGGTTTCACACTTTATACCTTCACCATAACTGCTTCACCTTAACTGCTGGTTTCACACTTTATACCTACATTTTTGTGCTAAATTAACTTGGTCATGAAAGCCGATTTTCTGTGTCTTCAGTTGAACTTCTTGATTAGGCCAGTACATGTGCACGTCTGCACTGTTTCAGCACCTCATTGGAACCCTCACCAAACTTGATGTCACCCTAGTTCTGGGCACGCTCCAGAAACTGTTCTGTCTTACACAAGCAAGGCTGCTGCTGCTGTGCAGCTAGTCTCCCAGAGGCTCCTGGTAAGTGATGTCAGGCCTCGTGAGCCCAGCATTACCTCCTCTGTCGAAGGCCCCCATTCACATGATAGTTGACTCAGTGTGTGCCCCACAGCAGGGCCCACAGCCACACCAGCTGCAGTGGTTGCCATCTGGACCATCAGACCTGGCTGCCAGGGTGCAGCAGTAGGAGACTCAACTGCAGAGGGTGGGGCCACTGCTGGCAGCTGAGCTGCTGGTGCTGGCCTGGGTGCAGGTCTCAGTGGAGGTGCCTGGCTGGCCAGAGGGGCCATGCTGGAGGTGCAGCTTTGACTTCCATGTGCCATTGCAAATGGGCAGTGGCTCAGCATCTCTAAATTTCATTTCTATGGACATTTTCAAAGAAAACTGGTATAATTACTTCCCACCATACCCATCATTCAGTTTCAGTATTTATCAACATTTTGCCATCTGCTTCCTACTTTATTTTGCTACAGTATTTCTAAGAACATCCTGAAAATTATTCTACTACAGTTTTGGCATATGGTCATCCCTCTGTATCCATGGGGGTTTGGCTCCAGGACCCCCTTGGATACCAGTATTCACAGGTACTCAAGTCCCTCATAGAAAATGCCATAGTATTTGCATGTAACCTACACACATCCTTCCACATACTTTAAATCATCTCTAGGTTACTTATAATAACGAATGTATTTGCCATGTAAATAGTTGTTATACTGTATTGTTTAGGGAATGATGACAAAAAAATGTCGGCACATATTCAGTGTAGACACAACCATCTGTTTTCTTTTTCAAATGTTTTCAATCCATGGTTGGTTGAATCCATAGATAATGGAACCCATGAATATAGAGGGCTGACTGTATGTGTGTGTGTGAATGCATATAATCTTTTAAAAAATATAAAAATTAATCATAATTCTCTAATACCATCAATATTACTTAAGCCATATCCCATTTCCCCTAGTTTTCTCAGAGGTTTTTTTTGTGAACCTTGTCTGAATTTTGACAAGGTCTTTAAAACACACACACACACACACACACACACACTTTATTTGTTCAAAATTCAGACAAAGTTCACATACTACATTTGAGTGATATCTCTTTAAGACTTTAAAAATCTTGACCAGGCATGGTGGTCCATGTCTATAATCTCAACACTTTGGGAGGCCAAGATGGGGGAATTACTTGAGCCCAGGAGTTCAAGACCAACCTGGGCAACATAGTGAAATCCCTTCTCTACAAAAAAATTTTAAAATTAGCTGGGTGTGGTGGTATGTGCCTGTAGTCCTAGCTACTCAGGAGACTGAGGTGAGAGGATCGCTTGAGCATGAGAGTTCCAGGCTGCAGTGAGCTGTGATCGCGCCATTGCACTCTAGCCTGGATGACAGAGTGAGACCCAGTCTTCAAAAAAAAAAAAAAAATCTTAAAAAAATCTATAATGGTTCCCCTTTAAAAAACAATTCTTACTGAGGCATGCCATGTACAGTAAGCAACTAAATCACAAGAGCACAACTCAATGATTAAAAAAATACTACGTGTACGCACAGTCTCTCTCTCTCTCTCACACACACACACAGACACACACTTGTAATTACCACCTAGATAAAGAATTCCCTTATTTTGTGAATGTCATTTATTTATTCAGTGATACAACATTAAGGCAAAATGTTTTAACCCTCTTGTGTATGTTTGTATTTATTTCATACAATAATAATTCCTGGTAGCCTTAACTGTTTTCAGTTATTTTTAAAATGTTGAAATGCTAGTGGAAAAGTTGTATTCCACTAACACAGCTAACATATGGGTTAACCTAAAACAACATTTCTTTGACCTTAGCACTTCATCAATTTGATATGGTAATAGGAGTTATCTTCTGAGAATCACAGCTCTAATTAGCAATCATAGATACCATTTATTAATACAAATGAAAACCAGTTATTAAATCAGTTGTCTTTAGCTGCAATATATGTCTCTCCTTTTATTTAGTCAATAGTTTTAAAACATTTTTAGCTTTAACAGTTGGAGTTAATTAGGATTTTTACTTATGCACTCTACTCACCCCCCAAGTTTAAAAATAAATGCAATTTGTTCTGTATACAAAAGTTTCAGAAAATGGGATAACTAACTAGCAGGAATATTGACGCCATTGTCATAGAACCATAGAATTTAAATTTGGAACCTGCTTTAGGGATAATTTAGGCCAACCTGCCTCATTTAATTGGTGAAGGGAGGTAGTTGTTAAAAATATTTCCTCAGACCACAATCTAGCTAGAGACAAAGATAGCTAGAGATTTTTATGTGTTATGCGCTGATACTTCTAAATCGTCTTCAGTTTCAAATTGAAACTTTTTATTAGATGAAAAATGAATTTTTCAGATTCCCAAACGATGACCCTGCCTGCCAATCTATGATTCTGTCTGGGTACCATTGCCATATTTATCTTAGTGTAGTATGTGCATATTTTATTGTCATTTGCCCATACTTTCAGAACTTAAGTGGAAAGCTGGTAAATGAGGGTACTAATACTAGTGATGAGAAGTATGGGTCTAACATATGTAATATAGTGGAGATGATGGTGGAAATCATCAGGTATGTGAAATGTGGACTGTTGTTAGCCTCAACTGAGTATTTGGTTCACACAGTTGACTATGTTCAATTTTGAAGGAAGAGAACACAATTAAAGAAATAAAATGTTGGAAATACCAGAAGTTCTGTCTAGGCCTTATGCAGTGGCTCACCTCTGTAATCTCATTGCTTTGGGAGTCCAAGGCAGGAGGACTGCTTGAGGCCAGGAGTTAGAGACCAGCCAGGGCGACACAGAGAGACTACATCTCTACAAACATTTCTTTTTTAATTAGCTCAGCGTGGTGATATGTACCTGTGGTCCTAGCTACTCAGGAGGCTAAGGTGGGAGGATCACTTGAGTCCAGGAGTTCAGGGCTGCAGTCACCTATGATCACACCATTGCACTTCAGCCTAGGCAACTGAGCAAGATCCCCGTCTCTAAACATTTTATTATTTTTTAGAGTTCTAACATTGATTAAAGATATAATTGGGAATTTAGAATTTTTTAATCCCTATGGGAAAATCTGTGTTCTACTTTCATTTATTTGACTTTTGCACATCTTTTCTGGAAGTCTTATGCATAAAGTAGAAAACTGTGTGTATAGTTGGAGAATATCTTTTGTCTTCCTATGGTAAATACATCTTAAGATTGTCTTTTCTCCAATTTGCAAGTTTCTGGTTGGTAGGACTTTGCAATCATACTATTTTAAAGAATATATTTTATTTCTGTTTTAATAACTCTACATTCACTATTTAGGTATAATAAAAGGTTACTTCATTCCCCCAGAATATAAATATCTATATTCCTTCTAGCGTATGGAACTTAATGAGCCGTAAGATAGAGCATGTCTTCTGATTCTTTCCACACTTGTGTGACGAGCACTCTCCTAACTTTCACTTGCCCCTTCCTCAGCTCCTTTGGCCACCACTGTCACAGGATCATAGTGTCTCTGTCAGTCTCTGTTGGCTCAGTGACGTGGCACACTGAGGAGGGGCACTCCTGCTGCCCTTTTCATTTCTAGGCTGATGGGCTGAAGGGCTCTGTCTCTAGGAGTGAGTAAAATACCAACAAAAGTATTATGATAATGATATGACATATGCAGTTTCACAAACCAAGAGAAAATTATGTCAAGACGATGTTATAATAATGGCAAGAAAAACCTCTATTTTGGAGTTACAGAAAGAGGCGTCAATGCTTCTCTTCCTTAAAGTAGCGCATCTTACAGATGCTTTCAGTAAAATGCATAGAAGAGATTTTGTGATAGTGTTATATTTCAAGAAATCCCATGAAGTATTGTTCTTGATCAAATAAGAGAAAACTTGACACGAAGTACTTGAATGCATGTCTAGTAAATGATAAGCTAGATTCTCTGTAGAAATTTGAGTTTAAAAAGCCAACGAGGAAGTTTCAGGATTAGAAAATATTACCTTTTGTTCAAATAAAATCTAGAAATGTTTGCTAAAAAAAAAAATTATTAGAAGCAATACAATTTCCAAGATGATAAATGTGAAGGTTGGTGGTGTGTGTGTCTGTTGGGGGAGGGGTGGTGGTGGTGTGTGTGTGTCCTGTATCTATTGAATTGCTCAAGTTCATAATACTGAAGTATATGGAAATTTACCATTTTGCCACTCAACTACCAGAGAAAGTTGTGAGTGTAATAGAAAAGATAACTGCTGGAACCTTTTTTTAATTTAAATTTCTCAATTTATATCAATGATAGAGAGCAATACTATGATTTAAAAAATAACCTGATTCTATCAGCATAAGCCTTTGCTTTAAAAAAGCTGGTCATATACCATTCTGTTGATTGTTGTTTTTAATCCAACACCAGATCCAGATCCAGATCCAGATCCAAAGCCTTTCAAAGGCAGATTTTGTTAGTGTTTCAAGTTATTTTGCCTTTTAGCTTATTTCTATTGCAAAGAAGCCAAATGTAATTAAAATAAACAAACAAGTAAACCATATACTGCTGACACTAACAAGACCTAAATTAGTCTTGTAGTTATTGCATTGGTTATCTCAAGGAAGAAATAAATAGATTTACAGAGAATGTAACTCAAGTGGCAGACTTGTTTTCAGCATAATGCACAATCTCTTTCTCTTCAGTAGTAATATATTGTAACTGTAACAATCAAAGTATCCATATGATGAGTAGTGCAGTGACAAGTGATAATCTTATCTTTGTTCGACACTGCAATTTCTGTTATGAAAATATATAAGCTTTAGAATTCCAGTGGAGAAAGCAAGATAATGCTTTTATCATTTTTAAATGGGATCTACAAATACTTAATTTAAATATTTGAGGATAGCTTGTTATAACATTAATTACTATAATTTAAGTAATATACAGCAAGGCTTATTCACATATGCATTTATCACTTAGAATGTCTTGAACTTATGTGAGACAAACTGCACAGCAGATAGAAGCGTAGATTTATGTACAGATGACCCAGATATTTGACAGTTTGCTTAATTGTGTTTCTTTTTAAATATATTCATAAATCAAAGCAAATCAATTCATGAAGCTTCCTAAATTGTACAACTTCTTTTCCTCAAAGGACACTATGTGAAACTGTAAAGGACTTCGTTGCCAAAGTAGAGAAGACGTATGACAAAACCTTGGAAAATGCCGTTGTAGCTGATGCCGTAGCCAGTAAAGTAAGAGGGGACCCTTCAGGGCATGAGAGTGGTTTACACACAATGCTCACATTCAACTGTGTTTCAGAGCTAAATTGATTAAGTGGTTTTCCTGCCAAAACATCTTAAATTGAAAGAAAAATTACTTTGGATCAGATCTGAGGATTTTAAAAAAATATTCTATTTTATTGTTACACTTTAATATGTAGGAAAACTGCATTGCTGAAAACCTAACTCACATCCCTGTCCCAGTGATTTTTGGAGACAGAGTCTTGCTCTGTCACCCAGGTTGGAGTGCAGTGACACTATCTCTACCCACTGCAACCTTCACCTCCCAGGTTCAAGCGATTCTCCTGTCTCAGCCTCCCAAGTAGCTGGATTACAGGGGCTTGCCACCACACTCAAATAATTTTTGTATTTCTAGTAGAGACAGGGTTTCACCATGTTGGGCAGGCTGGTCTCGAACTCCTGACCTCAGGTGATCCATCTGCCTCAGCCTCCCAAAATGCTGGGATTACAAGTGTGAGCCAGCACACCTGGCCATGATTGACTGAAGGGCAGATGCATAGCAATCAGACCACAGGGGACCCCATGCAGCTGGGTTCCAGTGGGGAAAGCAAGGCTTTCCATTTCCAAGCAGATTTGGGCCCAGTTCAGCTCTGTTCCAGCATGGTTCTTTGGATTTCCTAGACATTACAATTCTTGGTCTCTTTCAGAGTGCTGCTTCTTGCATTGCCTTTTTCCTTAGAGATTTCTTTCCCCTTTTTTTTTTGAGACGGAGTCTCGCTCTGTCGCCCAGGCTGGAGTGCAGTGGCCAGATCTCACCTCACTGCAAGCTCCGCCTCCTGAGTTTACGCCATTCTCCTGCCTCAGCCTCCCAAGTAGCTGGGACTACAGGCGCCTGCCACCTCGCCTGGCTAGTTTTTTGTATTTTTAGTAGAGACAGGGTTTCACCGTGTTAGCCAGGATGGTCTCGATCTCCTGGCCTCGTGATCCGCCCGTCTCGGCCTCCCAAAGTGCTGGGATTACAGGCTTGAGCCACCGCGCCCGGCCTTCTTTCCCCTTTTATAAACTAAAATAAGAACAGTTTACTGAACCTTAAAAACTACTACCTTTGCTTTCCTAAGTTCACAACAGGGACCTTCTTACAAAAGGCTTGAGTATCTCGGACTTGCAAACGAATCAGCTTCCCCAAATCCGTGCTGGAGATGGCAGTTAAATTGAGTGGAAGGAAAAGAAAATAGAAATAAATATATATTTGAAGTTTTCTGCTTTTTTCTCTTGTCTTTCTGCTCTGTGGAGAGTTTCAGAAAATAGACACCCTTTCTGGCCATACTTCTGTTTCTAAACTATTTCTGCTGTAATCTTGTCTCAGCATATCATCAAAGACAAATAGATGAGGAGGAAAGGGACTGGAAATTTTATGGAGATGAAAAGTATATTGGGGGTAGCATCAACAGCTTCAGTCCTAAATGTTTCTTCACCTCTCGTAATACAAGAAAAGCAGAAAGAAACAAGGGCTTGCCTAGTGCATGCTTTTCTTTCTGTATTCCTCTTCTTTTCCCTCCTTATCCTTGTGCCTTTTCCTTCCTGCACTTTCTTTGAGCCAATAATCCCTTAGGCATTGTTCACCCCTTTGCAAACCAAAGCTTTGAAGGGGAGTTTGCTGCGGCCTAGCCAGACGTGCCGTTTGTGATGCTCAGAATGGTGCATTAAGTCAGTTACTTTTTTTAAAAAGTTGATCCAGTGTTTTGTTATAATGTATAGCAAATTTTGTGTAATTTTTTACATAAAGCATCACTTTGTATAAAGTGTCTGTTGTGTTATTTTAAGAAAAATAGCTGTGTACACATTGTAAAGATTTTTTTCCCCATGAAATGGAGTCTGAGTGACTCTGAAATTACAAATCAATGAAATTCTGTAATAATTGTGCCAACTTAAAAAATTATAAATTATTCCATGTAGTAAACATCAATAAAGACATCGTCCCTCTAAATCAAAAACCATAATTTAGATTATCATTGTCTATCTCTACTAAATGGAGGTTTTAAAATTAGCAGCTTCCAGAACCAAAGCATCTACAAAATTAAAGGTGGGAATTTTAGTGTTTTTCTCTCTAGTAATTACAGTTCAAAACATCTCTATAAAAATTTCTTGTACTTTGCTGATCTTGATTATTTTTGAATATTTTTCTCATTGCCGTATTTTCCTCTCAGTGTTCAGTCCTGAACGAGAAGCTCGAACAACTGCTGCAGGCTTTGCACACAGATTCCCAGGCTGCACCTGTTCTCCCTGGCCTCAGCCCTCTCATTGTGGAGGAAGATGCTGTGGAATCGTCCAGTGAAGAGTCCCTGGGTGAAAGCAAAGAACAGCTCGTGGATGACGTTACCAAACCTTCCTCCCAGAAAGCCGCCAAACCAAGAGAAATCATGTTGCGGGCGAATAGTTTAAAGAAAGCAGTGAGGCAAGTCATCGAGGAAGCCGGAAAAGGTACACATTAACAAGCTTTGGAAGAAGTTGGCAGCATTTCTACTGCAAGCATAACAGAGTTTTCATAGAGGTCAGATTGGACACACTCTTTAAAAACAAAATCTTTAAGGCAAGATAGAAGATAAAGTCATTATAAGAAAACTTGTACATAGTCTTATATATTGTAATAGTAGTAGTAAGAATCAGCATATTAGTGAGGAATAAAATAAAATATCAGAAATAAGTTAAATTGAAACATTTCTATCTAAAATATAAAACTAGTTTAAATGACATAGAAAAAATTTTAGATATAGTTTACTTAATTGGAATCTGTTGAATTCTTGAAGAAAGTCAAACCTGTAAACCTACTTTGAAAATATAGAAAAGAAAAATTTTTTTGAGACAGGGTCTCACTCTGTTGCCCAGGCTGGAGTACAGTGGCGTGATCTCAGCTCACTGCAACCTCCACCTCCCAGGCTCAAGCTATCCTCCTCCCTCAGCCTCCTCAGTAGCTGGGACCACAGATGTGCACCACCATACCCAGCTAATTTTTTGTAATTTTGGTGGAGGTGGGATTTCACCACGTTGCCCAGGCTGATCTCAAACTCCTGGGCTCAAGTGATTCACCCACCTCAGCCTCCCAAAGTGCTAGGATTACAGGCGTGAACCACTGCACCCTGCCAGAAACTATTTTCTTAACATTAATTTCCCAGATGTTTATGTTGCTTTATTAAGAGCTTATAAAAGCTCTGCCTTGTTTTAATTAATGTGTACATCAGTACTTCTCAGAATTTTAGCTATGGTCTGAATGTTAATGTTAATAGGAATAATTAATGTTCAAAAACCCCTTTATAGGTTGTAACTTGTATTTCATTCTCTAAAATCTTATACTTTACTTTTTTATTCTGATAAAAATATAATTTTAGCAACTTTAGTTTTTAATCTTTAGTTCTTCAGACCTCAACCCCAAGTTCATTGCTAAATAGTGTTTATTTGTGAATCTGGAATTTCTTTTAGCATATGTTTCAATTTTCCTTTCCTAAGCATATGTTAATATTAATGGACTTTATTTTTACCTATCCAAACTGTTTATCTTCTTACTACCTGAAGTTATGGATGACCCGACAGTTCACCCCTGTGAACCAGCTAATCAGTCCTCTGATTATGACAGCACAGAAACAGATGAGTCTAAGGAGGAAGCCAAAGACGATGGTTCCAAAGAATCACTAACTGGTGAGGAAACGGGAAAAAAATTATTTTGGAATTAAATAAAATGTCATTTTGCTTTTAGTTTTCAAAAGGCTGATCAGTTTGAAAAAAAACTATTTGTATTTTTATTTTTGAAGAGGCTTTTTGGAAGTTAATGCTTAGATAGATATTCATGAATAATAAAATAATTAAGATTAGACTATTGTCCAGTACTCTCACATCCCTCTCTTATCATGTAATCTAGAGATGTAACAGTAAACTAAGGATTATAGGACTAAGGATGATTAAATATGTTGGTTTTCCTGAGGAAAGAGGGAAGAAACACTTAAATCATCTGATTTGAACCCATTATAGCTCACAGATTTTTTTGAGAATTGTAAGAAAGCTACAGCTCTCCTAACGCTCCAAATGCACAAAATTGGGCATGTAAGTGATTCAGCAGTCCCTTCAGTTCCGTCAATCAACCTTCTGGGTTGATAGTCCTTATTAAGCTTCAAAATCATAGGACTTTAAAGCAAGCTTTAAAATCACAGGACTTCCAATTACAGGCCTTGCTTTGTTGAAATTATTTTTGTAAGGAAAGGAATATGTAATCGCCTGAAGAATGTTAAATATTTTTTACCTTTTAGATTTTAATTGAAAATGAATTTATACTTTTAATATTTTATATTGCCTAAGGGAAAAGTTTCTAACTTACTGGAATAAAAGCAGAAATTAAAATATTAATGAAGATGAGGCAACACAAAAATAAATACATGGCACTTATGAAAAGTCAGCACCATTATATCAGAACTGTTTGCAGTCACAATGGACATTGGGGACTCTAGAAGTGGGAGGGTGGGAATGGTGGAAAAGCTAACTATTGGGTACTATGCTCTGTACCTGGGTGATGATATCAATCATACCCCAAACCTTAGCATCACTCAGTATACTCAGACAGTAAACCTGCACACGTCCCCCTGAATCTAAAATAAAAGTTGAAATTATAAAAAAGGAAACGTTTTCATACAATGAAAAAAATCAAATTTATGGAGAGCTGACTATATCAGATTAACATTTTCTGCCTGAGCTCTGGCACGATGAAGACCTTTCATTCCCCATGTTTATGGCCGATTTCCTACAGGACTAGTAGTAGTGAGTACATTTTAAATGTTACGTGTTTGAAACATTACTTGTTAACTTTGAAAAAAATTAGATGGTAGGTTTATTAATATGTTGTTGCTGAGTTCTAGCTTTAATATGAAGCTAAATAAGTAGAATGTAAACTTAGTAAGTAAAAGGAAAGATAATTGATAAAATTATTTGAAATTTAAATACCTGTTTTTATCTTATTCTCAAAAAAATTTTTAAAATGTTTGCAATCATTAACTTTTTGCTTTTACTTTCACTACTTATAAACTTGGGCAAATTTCTTAACCTCTCTGTGGTTTTCTCATCTCTCATATGAGGATAATAATCTACCTACTTCATTGGGTTGTTGCGAAGGTTGAAAAGTTACTGTATGTAAAGTGCCTAGAATAGTGTCTGGTAGATAGTGCTGTCTGAGTGTTCACTGTCATCTTTATTGTTGTTATTTTTATTGCTGCTGCTGCTGCTGCTGCTGCTGCCACCAATTACATTAACTGTGAGAGAATATTTCATTGTACTTGAGACTCTTAAAGACTTTGAAATCAGACCTCATGGACTTCACATGTTCAGCATACAACCCAATGCAGCCATGTTCTAGGACCCTTGAAGCAGATGGCCACGAGCCTTAGGACCACTGACTTTCAATACACCCCCCTCTTATGGTCAGCTCTAATTGTTAGAAAGTCATTCTTTATATTGAGCTTTCTATTTTCTCCCTTAAATTTCTACCCATGATTACAGTAATTATTAGGTTTTATGAATGATAGTTTGACAGTAACAACTACTGGCCTTTATGTAGTGCTTATGGTTAGTTTAAGGAGCAATTTCATATACATTTCACTATATCAAAGAGGACTCTGCCTTTGGAGTTATTTCTCCTCTTCCTCCTCCCCCTCCTCCTCCCTTCTTTCTTCTTCTTCTTCCTCTTTTCTCTCTTCTTTCTTCTTCTTCTTCTTCTTTCTTCTTCCTTCTTCTTTCTTCTTTCTTTTTCTTCTTCATGTGGCCGCCCTTAAATGATACCGAAAACAGCTTTGGTGGCATCAGACCTTCTCTCACCTTACATGTTCTTTTCCAGATGATTGACCCTAAAATTTCTCTACCAGTTTTTAAGTTGATGATTTTAAACCTTTTGTTTTTCTGGTTGCACCCATTTGGTCAATGTTTATCTTAAAATGTGATGCACTCTTTTAAACAAAATTCTTCAGATATTTTCTGTGGTGTATTAGCACATTGGTACCCGTACACTACTCATTCAGGACATTTTTGATGTTACAAAGACGACCCAAGACTTCTCTTTTTTAAAACCTAATTATAGTAGTCTACACTCATCCCAATGAACTTTTATCTTTTTTATTTAGATCCATTATTTCATCCTGTGAAGTCTTGTGAAGCTTGATTCTATCATCTTAAGTTTATTTCATCTGTGAATTTGATAAGCAGGGCTTAGATATTTTCATCTATTAGAAAGTATTGATTAAAGCAGAGCTGACAATGGCATCCTTATTATACACTAATAATTCCTCCTAAGATGATGGCTGTTAGGATTGGTTTGTCAAAGCTTATTTAATGGTTTTCCAACTGGTTATCATCCCACCTTACCATACTCTTAAACTTGACACTTCCATTGTGGCCTGTAAAGGAAATTAAAAAATACAAATATAGTGCTGTAAATGTTGATACTGAAATAGATGCAGATTTAGAAAAGTCTTTAATGGTACAGTATTTGGTCTTTATTTTGGCTAATAATCTGACTTGTTGGAAATCAGTAGCAATAGTGGAAGTAGAAGTATATGAAATACTACTTTTTGAGGCACATTTATTGTGTCATGTAATAATTCATATGTCTGAGATGTGAGACAGTATATTAATATGATTGATGAGATTATTTAAGAAGAACCAGAAAACATTAATTTAGTTACCTGTAATGGAACATCAGTCTTAGTCATTAGTACGCTCCCTGCTTTTTGTCAGAGTTGAACATCAAAAAGTTGTTTTTATGAGAAATTAGCCCAGGAGTCCTATCTATTTTTAAAAGGGGTGGCTGTTCTGTTACTTTACTGCAATGGGACTGGTTTTGAATGAGAGAATAGAGTGTAAAATTAATATAGTTAGCTTGTAATTAGTTTTAGGGAGAGTGAAGATAATTAAGTTTTAGAGTATTTTAAAATTGAGTTTGAGAATTACTGTTTCTTAAAAATACCTACCAGTAACTCCTAAATTGGTTAAAGGTACCATTTGCTCTGCATTAACTTGCCTCAGTTTAGAGTTAAATCTTTCTTTTTGTTGTTTACTTTGAGAATAATTATATTTTAGAATAATTTTTCACATGTATTGAACTTTTACAGGAATATGATAGAACTGTTTGGGCAAATCATCATTTTGAATAAATAATTAAGAAGTACAGGAAAAATATGTTAATTTCACTTGAAGATAGATGCTATTTTTCTTCCATTTATTTGTTTATTTATGAGCCAGAGTCTTATTCTGTCACCCAGGCTGGAGTACAGTGATGTGATCATAGCTCACTGTAACCTCAAACTCCTGGGCTCATGTGATCACTCCAGCCTCAGCCTCCCAGGTAGCAGGGACTACAGGTGCCTGCCACCATGCCTGGCTAACATTTTTGTAGAGACAGGGTCTCGCTATGTTGCCCAGTCTGGTCTTCAATTCCTGACCTCAAGCGATCCTCCTGCCTCAGCCTCTCAAAGCTCTGGGATTACAGGCATGAGCCACCACACCTAGCCTCTTCCATTTATTGAAGGCAATGTTAAATCATGTTTCATGTGTTTGCTCTGGGAATTACATTAACTAAATTTGATCATTCATTTGATATTTATGAGAAAAGGATTACATGGGTAGGGTGCATTATAACACATGTGTTTCATTTTCAAAAATAAGCAGACTTCAAAAGTTTCATTTATCTTTAAGTGTGAGTTGATCATATTCACATTATGAGTATTAGTGACCTTTAATTTTGGTAGACATCTATTTCTACTGATCTTCTTCTATTTGAGATGAGGAATCAAGACTTCTGATTCCCTCCATGTAAGTCTCAAGAAAATGTAAACCATAGCTATGCATAATATTTTCATTTCTACTGATTGATTTAAACATTATTTTATGTTTTAAATTTATAGGAACTTGCTTATTTTTATAGCTTTATCATTGTCTCTTTTTAATCTGGACTTTTTGCCAACAGTTAAAACTGCACCTCGGTCTCCAGATGCCCGGGCAAGTCATGGCCATTCCCAACCTGATTCTGTCCCTGGTCCAGCTGTGGCAGCCAGCAAAGAAAACCTCCCTGTGCTCAATACCAGAATAATCTGCCCAGGTAGTCCAGATTCTGAAACATTGTGTATTTTTCAGTATTTCTGTGAAAATGTTAAGTATTTATTTCCATTACTGTGGAAACATGTTCTTAAAGATAAATGTTCTTTTAGTAGACTGTTCTTGTTATACTTTCAGTCAGAATCTAGGCCCCTAGATTCTTCCCTGTATAGCAGTTGCCTAGAAAGTATTAAAACACATGTTTTGGCCGTGCTCAGTGGCTCACGCCTATAATCGCAGCACTTCGGGAGGCCAAGATGGGGAGATCACAAGGTCAGGAGTTTGAGACAAGCCTGGCCAACATGGTGAAACCCTGTCTCTACTAAAAATACAAAAGAATGAGCTGGGTGTGGTGGCGCACACCTGTAATCCTAGCTACTCAAGAGGCTGAGGCAGGAGAATTGCTTGAACTCAGGAGGTGGAGGTTGCAGTGAGCTGAGATCGCACCACTGCACTCCAGCCTGGGAGACAGAGTGAGACTCCGTCTCAGCAAACAAACAAACAACAAAAAAACCACACGTGTTTCTGGGTCCTGCCCTGAGAAATTATGATTTGGTAGTTCTGGAGTGGAGTCCAGGAATCTGCATTTACTAAGTTCCCAAAGTAAGTCTGAACTTACGTTCTGCTACTTCTTAAGCTTTCCTTTTGGTGTTTTTTAGTCAGCATTCTGCTGAATCCTTTTAGTTTTAAGCCATAAGTCTCTCTGTAGTCATTTTTAGACAACATTGATGTAAATTATTCATAATTTTGGATTAGGCAGTGATTTCTTCGATATGATAAGCACACACCACAAAAGACAAATAAATTGGACTTTACCAAAATTAATAGTATTGTGATTCAAAGGACACTATTGAGAAAGTGAAATGACAACTTAAGAATTTACAAATAATATATCTGATAAAGGTCTAGTATCCAGAACATATAAAGAACTCTTAAAATTCAACAATAAAAAGGTAAATATCTTGCTTTTAAAATGGGAAAGGAATCTAAATAGACATTTTCCCAAAGAAGATACACAAATAGCCAATAAATACACGAAAGGATGCTCAACATCATTAGTCACGGGGGGAATGCAAATTAAAACCATAACGAGTTGCCCCATTATGCCACTAGGATAACTGTGATCAAAATAGACAGATGATAACAAATATTGGCAAAGATGTGAAGAAATTAGAACTTTCATACATTGGTGGTAGGAATGTAAAATGGTGCAGCCATTTTAAGAATAGTTTCACAGTCCCGCAAAAAGTTAAACATAGAGTTTACATGTAACCCAACAATTTTACTACTAGGTATATACCCAAGAGAATTGAAAATACATGTCTACACAAAAACTTGTACGTGACTATTTATAGCAGGATTCACAATAGTCCCAAAGTGGAAGCAGCGCAAACATCCATCAGTTGAATGGATAAACAAAAGTGATATATTCACACATGGAATATTACCTACCCATTAGAAAGAATGGAGCACTGATACATGCTATATAGAAACACTATGGAAAGTGAACCTAGAAGCCAAATGTAATATGACTGCGTTTGTATGAAATGCGCAGAATAAGCATGAAAGTAGATCGTGGTTCCCAAGGAACTGGAGGTGAGGTGATCGATGGAATGGAAAATAACAGCTAGTGGGTGCACCATTACTTTGCAGGGAAACGAAAAGGTTTTAGAATTAATAGTGATGGTTGCACAACTTGGTGTATATATTACAAACAACTGAATTATCTAAAAACTTTAAAAGGGTTAATTTTATAATATATCAATTGTATCAGAATAGAAATATTAAAAGAGAAAAAGAAAGATCAATCTGGAACAAACTGGTTCTGGAAAGGCCTTCAGATTTAGAAGCTGTGTTCCTATTCCAACTAGGAACCTTGGGATAACCCCTCTGGAATAAAGTTGAAAGGAATATGGCTAACCCTAAAACATCTTAGAAAATGTTAACACTTGGCTTGGCTGGGCACGGTGGCTCACGGCTGTAATCCCAGCACTTTGGGAGGCCAAGGCAGGCAGATCACCTGAGGTCAGGAGTTTGAGACCTGGCTAACATGGTGAAACCTCGTCTCTACTAAAAATACAAAAATTAGCCAGGCATGCTGGCACACTCCTTTAATCCTAGCTACTTGGGAGGCTGAGGCAGGAGAATCCCTTGAACCCGGGAGGCAGAGGTAGCAGTGATCCAAGATCATGCTACTGTACTTCAGCCTGGGTGACAGAGTGGGACTCTGTCAAAAAAAAAAAGAAAGAGAGGGAGGGAGGAAGGAAGGAAGGAAGGAAGATATTATTAACACTTTCCTCTGGGGTAGCTGGAGTGTGGCTCTCACCTCTCCAAACTGTTCTTTATGCTTACTAAATTTATTGTTTTCTTCATTCATTTACTTGTTTAGACATAAAGGAAATTGGCATAAAGAAATATGCCACAGTATATTCAAAACTATGTCATTAAACGAAAGAACAAAATTCATTGTATTTGATAATTGCCTAAACATTAAAATAATGAATGATAATAATTCCCTAAGAAGAGCATAGTGCTGAGGAAAGGAATGTTTGCTAAAGAAAGGACTTGCTGGGCATGGTGGCACATGCCTGTAGTCCCAGCTACTTGGGAGACTGTGGTGGGAGGATTGCTTGAACCCCGGGAGATCGAGGCTGCAGTGAGCTGTGATCGCACCATTGCACTCCAGCCTAGGTAACAGAGTGAGACTCATCTCTAAAGAAGATAAAAAGAAAAAGAAGGAACTTGTTTTTCTAATTTCCTCGTGTTTCCCTTGTTCTTGTAGGTCCCTATTAGTTTGTCTCCTCTCCAGACTTTAGTGCTTCTAGCTTTCATATTGGGTTGAGTAGATCATAAAATTCATTAGCTTTGAATACTGTAACAGTTAGAAAACTAGTTGGAAAGCATGGTGAAATAAATTTGAAGTAAGATAGAGGCTTCATTTTTTATATTTAATACTATATTCTTCTAAAATTCACAGATACCTACTTTAATACTTTACTACTTATTCTTAAAACTAACAGTGAGTCTTCACCTTAATACATCTCTTAGTATTTTAAATTGAGTATCATTATCTATGGTTTGAGAATATTGAAGTGATAACTCCATGACATTTTGGGTAATTCCACCTTTATTGTAAATTCCTTACAGACTTAATACCATCTTTGCTATAACAAAGGAAGTAACATGTATTTGTTATAGAATTATTTGTTCTAGAATTATTGGGATGGTAAATGGGAAAGTGTCACAAAGCCATTCCTATTTAGGTCCTCCTCTCCTTAATTCTTTATATATATAGATCCTTGGAAGTGTCGAATGCCTTGTATTCACAAATGTCATTGTTCTTAATTTTGATTAATGAGAAGAGTAGGCACTGAAAACCATGCTTTTAAAAGTAAGATATTTGACATTAGGCCTGCATGGACTGGTTCTTTCTCTGTTTTTTTCTTAACACGCGATCCCATCTGTATTTGTTTTTCTGTCCAGGTTTAAGAGCAGGACTGGCTGCCTCTATTGCTGGGAGTTCAATTATCAACAAAATGTTACTAGCAAACATTGATCCTTTCGGCGCCACGCCGTTTATTGACCCAGATCCAGATTCCGTGTAAGAAAATGCTTTTGCAAATATTTTGTTTGGGTTCTTCTTGTTTCTTTTCAACATGAATTGTCACATTTTACACGTATTACAATAAACAGGGTCCCATGTATAAAAAGGATGATCAGAAAATTACAAAAGTTGATCATGCCAAGCACATGGAGACCTTTAAAATTCAGTGGTCTCCATGGTCTGTCCCTGAGGTAGGTCCTTTTCCAGCCCGCCCGTTCTCTCTGAGAGCAACCCTCTGGCAAAGGAAGGGACTAATAAATAGAACTGATGCTATTCCCTTTACCTCCTTTCTGTTTTTTTTTTTTTTTTTTTTTTTTGGCCGAATGTCCCAGGACCTTCCTCCCGGCTGGGGGATGGAGGCCACTGAATGGGCCCAGGCCACGCCCCCCCCTCCGGGTTCCCCCCTTCTC